>NC_022017.1:19723593-19752480 GCF_000317375.1 Microtus ochrogaster
GCTGGCCTTGGTGAATTCCCGAAAGAACATCCCCATTGTCTTAGAGTGTGGGTGTACCCCTTGCGGTCCTGAGTTCTAGCAAGGAACTCAGGAGGTGGAAATTTTTAAGTAAAAAAAAATAAAAAAAATATACTAAGCCTATACTTAGTGGAAGGGACACCTGCTTGGAATTTTTGTCAGGTTTTGTAAACCTTTAGTCCCCTCCTGCTATTTCTAACACAGATAATAATATCTGGCCTCTGTTGTGCCATTAACCAGACACTGTCAACAAGGCTGGCTTTGAACCTCATAAGACAATGAGTACATTGGGAAAGGAATGAAGGAAGCAGAGAAGCCAAAGTTAACTCAGATGGAATAATAATAATAATAATAATAAATAGTGTTTTAATTCTGAAAAGCAGTAGTTCCAAAATGCATGTTTTTGTATTTTTATATATTCACAATTATACCATGATTTGAAAAGCTATTATCAGTTTTCCTGCACTATTATCATTCTCAAAACAGTTAACACCATGCATGAAGCACAGAAGAAAACCTTCATCTTATTTCTGCAATCCCTGTTGCTCTTTTTAATGCTTAGATAAAATAAGTCTATGCTATCAGTGGCAGATGACAAGAGGTCTGTGCTCAGATGCTGTGTTAGCCTCCCATTCCCACAGATGCTTCGATACCATTCCACTTGTCTCAGTGCCCCCCCCCCACATGTGTATAACACCTCACGATCGTGCAGTACCTTCCTTCAAACAGGTGACTCAGCATCTTGCAGCCACTCTCTGCTACCTCGGGAACAAGGGAGTGCTTCTGCATCAACTCTAAGACATTCAGGTATACTCCTTTTGCCAGCAGGATTCTCCTGAAATTAACTACAAGGTGTTCTTCAAGTTACTTATAGAAATGGAAGCATACATTTGCACGAACACATATAGCATATTGTGTGTTGCACTAGCTACTTAGAGATCATTAATAGCTGTCTATTTGTCACAAATGTGTGTCATTCCTGTTTTCCATATTTTATTTATTTACATTTACTTTTTATTTATAGAGTAGACTAGTAATAATATAATCAGTATATTAAAACCCATAAGAATGAATTGTCTTATAGAAAAATGTATATAAGCAACATTCTTCACAATAAGGATGAAAATTAAATGTCCTTCTAATCTTTAAACTTCACAAAATGGACAGGCTTATATAGAGCTGAGATTCATTAGTAGGATAGATGTCAGTGAGTAGACTAGAGATACTCTAGAGATGTAGGACATCCATCCATTGGTGATCGGAGCCAGGGGCAGGCCTGGGGAGAAGGACCACACACATTCATGTAGGGAGCCAATGGCCAGAACTCACTGGTGAAGGGACTAGGGGAATGGCTAGTCTGGAATGCTCTAACTACTTTGTACATCTCCTACAGTAGACTGCAAATGTTGTTTTTATTGATCTAATCATGCACACATTGGTAGATAGTGTTCACACGGATGGCTTTTGCAGAGTAACTCCTATATTTAGTGAACAGTACCGCGGCCTTGAGAGCTGGCTTTATAGTATGTATACAGAAAGCCTACATTGTAGGGAGACTGACATGTAGTAACCCTTTCTTGCAAGGAAGTCCTTCACTATACTCTAGCCCAGTGCCTTGAAGTATTTTGTATTAATTGTCTTGAAGCCTTTACAGAAATATCAATTCCAAAGCAAGATGACCGAGAATTTGAGGATAACCTGGACTACATAACAAGTTTCAAGTCCAAAATGGACTAAACAGTGAGACTCTGTCTCAAAAGACCAAATAAATAAATAAATAAATAAATAAATAAAACAGGAAAAAATATAATAAAAAAAAAACACATTTAAAACTAAAAGCAAAACCAGAGGTCAGACCTCCCGAGACATCCAGAACATCATGCATTAAAATACACAATGAGTTTTCATATCTCCTCCACAGTGCCTATATCCCAACCAAGGAGAAACTTCTAGTCCAGTGGTCCTCAAACACCAGTGTGCCTCAGACTTCCCTGAGGTTCAGACACAGATCACTGGGTACCAACTCCAGAGCTTATGGCTGGATTGGTCTCTGTAGAACTCAGAGATTTTTAGAGTTCTTGTGTAATGCGTTAGTTCCCCTGAGCACATTTTCAGAATGTACTCACAGCAAGGCAATGAGTAACTCAAACATGGCAAACACAACTGAGAGAAGGTGGGCATCATGAAGTCCCCTTTGAGTATACAGAGCATTTTCATGTTTTCCCATTACTTGCAGAAGATTATTGCCCTTAATCTACTCCATCTCACCAGAAAATTATCTGCTTTCAAAGGCAAATCACAAAACACCAACTCTTACAGTAGTTTACTGACTGCCCATTCAGCGTTTATTTCCTCTGATTCCTAATACCCTCCTTCCCAGCTTAATTTTTGTCTTAGCTAGCTCACATCTTACATTCTTTAGTTATGCTTCTTGTCTGCCTTCCCTAAGAGTTTGACTTTATGTGCCTAAAATTTTTATTTAACTGGCAAACCACACAGACCTAGACTGTCTGGTCTCTAGCACATAATATGAGCTTGGTACTTTGCAATTAAATTAACTGATTAATTAAATGAGGAAATTATCGTGAAAGATATACCTATGCCTTCAAATCTCCCTGGTTACAAGACCCCAGTTTTTCCTCTCTACTTCTTCTTCCTACTTCTTCCTCTTTTTCTTTTTCTTTTCTCTGAGATCCAGTAGCCCAGGTTGGCCCTGAATACACAATCCTCCTGCCTCAGCTTCCTGAGTGCTGGGATTGTAGACCCGAGTCACCAATCTGTCTAATTCCTTCACCCTTCATAGTCACTGTCCCAAGAGACTTAGTGGTGGAGCTGAGGAAGGAGGCTGCTGGAGATCCTCTCCCTCCATTACACTAGAAAGCCCAGGGCAAGCAAGGGCGTTCAAGAAAGGCTCATCCAGCAGGTGGCCTGGAGCAAGGGTGTGGGGCTGCGCTCAGTGTATTAAAGGCAGGAACTGATTTCCAACAGGCGTCAAGCTGACTCACAAGATCACTGCCTCTCAGAAGCCATAACCAAAACAATACCAAGTCACAAAATCTTGACGACTGAATGTGACCTAACCTAGTTTCCAAATAGTTCAAATGGCAGCGCCATCGTACTGTGCTGCTTGGTGGCAAACCTCATCTCCTCTGGGGACACCTAGCACAGCAGCTGCAATGCAAGCCCTGTCCAGACCTCCAGAGCTCCTGCAATGACTCAGTCCCGGGAGAGGCCCTGTCATCACTCAGGGCCTGTCTATCCCAAGCCTTTATGTAACGTGCCAGATTCATTGTTGACTAATTAATTTTGTTCCTTAACAATTTCACACATAAATGTAATACATTTGATTGCACTCTCATTTTATTAAAATGCCACCAGAGAGATGGGAGAAACTGGAGAAAATATACAGGAGAAACTCTTCCCTTTTGATTTGACATAAAGGATAACACAGAGAAGCATGCAGGAGGTACTGTGTCTGTAGTTTTCACTTGCCTGGCTTGGTTACTAAAATATGATGCGCATACTACTGTGTCTCAGATAAATCTTTCCGCCTTTTTGCTGTTTCACTGCCTAAAAATACCCTTTAAGAGCTGCCAAGTCCCGCAGCCTGATGAGTTTTCCTGGCAAATTTTCCTGTTTATGGGGCCAGGAATCTGAAGCAGTTTGAGCCAGGATTTTAAAGCTTAAAAAATCCTCCCAAGGTATATGAGCCACTTCCTCTCTAGAAGTACACAAAACTATAATACAAAACTTACACATAAAAGATCATTTTCAAAAAAATTATAACTATAAACATTTTATTCTGAATAAGGTTTACCAGTTTTTGAAATGGTAAATATCTCATTGGTCTTGCCTCTATAAAGTTCATATAAAACAATAGCATGAATAAATATCTACTGGAAAATGGGCAATCTCTTTTAGAGGAAAAACGGTCCTATACGGGTTCCAAAAATTCTCATAGTAAGCTAAAAGGCAATCAACAGAAACTGGTTCCTAAAATAGGTGTGTGTGTGTGTGTGTGTGTGTGTGTGTGTATCATATATTATACATATATCTCTGAAAGCTATACAGCTATTAAAATGGCAATGATAACATTAATAAATACATTTATTAATATGAGGATGAAAATATAAAATGTATTAAAAATGGATATATGTTCCAATTCCTACAAACATATAGCATTTATGTCATGAGTACATTTGTAGAAGTTCTAAAGAATATATCTAAAAGCATTATTTTTTAACCTTTCGCAACATACACACATCTGTATCCACTCCTCTATAAACATACCTACATCTCTATATATTTGACTTTTTCAGAACTTATAGCTTCTAGAAGGGAATAGCAGCACAAAATCATTTCTCTGTATTAAAGCCCATAGTCTTTGCCTTACCATTTTGTTCCAGGAGCGTGGACAGTGCATGCGCAGCTGCTTGGAAGACATCTTTGGAGGAAGAATGCATCAGCATGGACAGCATCACTTCCCTGTGTGCAGGGAACCTGTCAAAAAGCCAACCACATCTCAGTTTGCAGTCTCCAGCTCCCATGCTCACCCTGCCTATAAACTCTGACAAGGCAGGCCTGGAAGCTGAGCTGATGCCACCTCCACCCACAATAAAAGCACAAACTGAAGAACTCTCTAAGAAAAGGTTAGATTCAAGCATAGCGAACACTAATATTTCTCTTTCTTCAAAAGCCTGTAAGCCATACAAAGGGCACATGGCTTTACAGACACAGAATGAGGGGTAGACAGCTACTCAGTTGCTATGGAATCACACAGGGTGGACATATAAACAGAGAGAGGTTACATCCCAGGAGGAATAGACCAGACAGCACAGGATTTCCTCCTGGTTCTCAGAGCAGGGTCCAAAGTAAACCATATGCACTGCTCCCTTCTAGAGTTTTCCATTTCATGTCCTGGACTAATTTTGACTGCGGAAGAATGAAAATGCACACTAAGCAATTGCTGCTAAAGATGTCGCAGTAAACTGTGACAACCAAGCCGTGCCTCATGCAAGACTTATAGAAGTCATACATTTCCTAATATCGTAGGCGCACGAAATATAAAGAAAGGAATTAGAGCATGCAGTGAGCACTGCCCCACAAAACAGGATGAGAGGAAGGGGTGGGTCATCAGAGAAGCCATAAACTAGCAGAAAGTAATCTTTACAAGATGAGGTGCTAGGAAGAAAAATATAAAATGAGGAAATGAGGATAATGCAAAGAAAGGGGGAAATAAATATAGTAAAGAAGCAGAGCAGATTCAAAGAACAGAGGAAATAAATGTGTTTTCTTTTCCTAATATATGTACTGGGAAGATCTCCAGAGTGCTGAGGATGACATGTGCTGTGGATTAAGATGTATAAATTGCAGCCTGAGTCAGCCTGGCCAGAATGTTCCTGAAAAGATTGCTCACGTGGGATCATTCAGATCCTGATATCAGTTTTCTTCTCCAGATGTTTAAGTAACATCTGATTCATTAATTCACTGTTTTCCAGCAGTGGGCCATTATGCAAAGAGGCCTCTCCGTAGACAGGTCCACACTGCTGTGTCACGCTGGACCTGCCAGAGGCTGCTTCTAACTCAACCAACCTGCTGGCAGGTGGCAGAACCCTAGTACTCAGCTGGCATGAATGAACATGTGTTTGTACCTGGTCAGCCAGAAAACTGAGGGGTTCATTCTCCAGGATTCACAAACTGTGGAATGACTCATGATCCCAAATCCCGAGTAGAGATTAAAACACTCTTACACCTCAGTAGAGATTTAAATTCTGTACACCTCACCAGGCATAGATGCAGAGGCCTGCGGTTCCAGCACGGGCTACGCTGTAAGGCCCTCTCTTGTGGGAAAACTAGAGAAGATCATATTCCCACCACTAACATGTAGCAATACTGATGCCTAAATACCGACATAAAAAACTATCAACAACAGTATCTGTGCACTGGCCAAAACAGAACCCAAGTTTTCTATTGTCAAGTAAAAGCACTGACTGGCCATCTTCGTCTCCAATCTTCTCGTGCAAACTGTTCTGGTACATAAGGAGATTATTTAGTGCCCAGCACGCGGCTTCCTAGATTAGGAAAGAAGAAGAAAAACTGTATCAGAACAGAAATGATTGGAAAGCCTTTTATGAAATCAGAGCAGTGGCTAAATGTCTGACCTGCACATGCTTGTTCTTTCTATGGTGTGTCAGGGCTTTGTAGCAGGGTTCCAACCAGAACAGCTTCTCAGGGTCCTCCTCATCGTTGCTTTCCTGAGGCTCACTTCTTTCCTCCAAGTCTTGGTTTAAGAAAATGGTCTCAGCTTTAAAAAAAAAAGTTAAGTGTATATGTATTTTACAGGGATATATTTTTTAAAGATTTATTTATTATGTATACAACATTCTGCCTCCATGTATGCCTGCATTCCAGAAGAGGGCACCAGATCTCATTACAGATGGTGGTGAGCCACCATGTGGGTGCTGGGAATTGAACGCAGGACCTCTGAAAGAGCAGCCAGTGCTCTTAACCACTGAGCCATCTCTCCAGCCCTTACACGTATATTTTTACAAACAGCTTGACTGGCCAAGCCTACATTCAGTATTCGAATGTTCTTCACCAACCTTGGCTAATTGTTGTCTGGGTTTTCTGTCCTGCCCAGTTCCTGCAATTGTTAAGTCCCAAAGAAATCATACAAAGGTCTATATTAACTATAAACTAATTGGCCCATTAGTACAGGCTTCTTATTAACTCCTATAACTTATATTAGCCCATTATTCTTATCCATGTTAGCCACATGGCTCGGTATCTTTTTCAGCGAGGCAGTCACATCTTGCTTCTTCTGTGGATGGATCAGGACTACAGAGCAATGGGCTTCCTCCTTCCCAGAATTCTCCTGTTCTCATTGACCCACCTCTACTTCCTGTCTAGTTGTCCCACCTATACTTCCTGCCTTGCTACTGGCCAATCAGCGTTTATTTAAAATATAATTGACAGAATACAGACCATTCTCCCATACCAGCTAATCATGAAGCAATTTCTAATACTTTAAACATGTCATAACTCTGCTCTTTCAGAATGAGAGAGGGTGGGTACCACCATCCTACCAAACTAGAGTAGGGTCAGCTAAAATTATCTGGTTCTTGTCATCCCATATGAACATGAAAACCCATGCTTGTTGGTGCCATGGAAGTTTCCTCAACTGGTAGAAATGAAGCTCTGACTTAATTCTCAGCACTTAAAGAGAGAAAAGGAATTCGTCATTAGTCGTGTGACTTACTGAGGAGCGCTAAGCAGCTGAGGGCAGAGATCTGTAAGGCTGCATTCTCTGGATACTGCTGGACAGCTCTCACCACAAAGACATGTACTTCGTTCAACACCAAGATGTTGAAGAAATTACCTAAGGTTAAGTGAGACATTACATAAACTCTCAGCCATACACCTTAAAATGCATTTCCTTACACAGCAGTGGTTAAATCAAAAAATCGATCTAATGCCATAGCCCAAGATATTAAATCAGCAATATATGACATAATTAAATCAAAGTGACTTTTTGAAACTTTGGTTCCTACTGTTGTCTGCCCTACTAGACGACATTGGTTGAGTAGGACCAAAGAGGCGTCTGCTTAAATCATCACACAGAGATAAGTGGGCATCTCTTACTTATGGCACTATAGTGTTCTGAGTTATCACAATGTTCTCAGGGTCGACCAGCTTACACACCTGTGCCCTTCTTGAAATGTAACTTGCAACCATCTCCCTTATATAAAGGCACAGGCCAGCACATGACCGTTGTGCTTCACCAGAGACACTTTGTTGTTTTATTATCATTTTAATATTTAATTTAAGGTAAATTCTTTAAATATGTTTTCAACTAAGACTAAAGCCCAAAAAAAAGTGTAGACACCTCTGGATTACTATTTTCTGTTTTGATGTAATACAAAGCTTCAGTCAAGACAAGTGTTCATCCTATCTCCCCCCATTAATGAGTTCCTTGCAGGGGAAGTCTACTCTCATTTGTTCTAGTTTCTTGATGCCCACAGTACATTATCCCTGTCCAACTTAATACACTGAACAAAAGCACAGCAAGTTCTTCCTCCCCTCTAACCAGAGCTCAGTACTCACTGATTGATACCTCCACTGTCTCCTGCTCTCACCAGCCTCCAATAACCAGAGAGTGATGCACACAGCTATATTCAAAGCCTAAGTTTCCCCTTTATTGACTGCATGATCCAGGATGAGACACACGCTGCAGAGTCAGAGACCCTCATGGAAATGTGGGGGTGACAACAATATTCCAACAATGAGGACCAAGCCATGGACCAAAAGTTTATATGGATAAATATATATGTCTATGAAATGACTTTGGGGCCTGTGAAAGTAGGTGTGAACATGATTACATAGTCATATCTGACAGTCTAAACATAGAATTTTAAATAATTAGTCATAAAGGAAAGAAGCCAACTAATTGCTGTGTACAAGACTATAACTCAAATTTTAGAAACTCATTTTTAATTGAGTCTATCAAGGAGCTCTCCTAAACATTAAGCCAATTTCTAAGTTACACAGGAGACATAATGGTGATTGTGGACAATGAAAAGCATAACTCTGCAGAATGAAATCATAAGAATAAGGTTTTTTAAAGGCCTTCTCAAAATTAGGATGACAGAAAGCCAAATCTCTGTTATGGTAGCCTAAGTTTGCATAAATGTTGCTGATGATCGTTTAGGAGAAACACCACTAGAGTCAGTCTCCAACAGTAAACACACTATTTTATCTACCCTATTATTTACTTTGTTCTTTAGTCCACTAGTCTGTTAATAGAAGTGTTGAGAAAAATCTCCGAGGTGTACATCTCAGAGAAGTTGTGATGTCATCAGAGAGGCACAAGATCTGTGAGGCGAGAGCAAGTGTGCCTGCAAGTACAGCCTAGAGGGAAAGCTTGTCTGCTCTGCTCTCTCCAAGGCGAAGGTCTGAACCTTCACAGCAGAAAGCATTCCTTGTCACTCCTGTGCTCTGACCCTGACAAATGTCACCAGAGAGGCATTTGCAATGGGAGGCTTTGGAATGCTCAGCTCTTGAGTTCCACAGAGGAGAAACTCACAGCAACACCAGCAAGTGGGCCTCAGTGACTGCCCTTTTATAAGCATGGAAGTCGAGATGTCCACGGACCTTACATTTAGAGATACCAGAAATGCAATACAAAATAACTGCATCAATGATTACATAAATAAACAAATATCTTTAGTAAGTAAAAGGGACGATGATAAAACAAAAGCAAACCAAAAAAGCAATCAAGGTTAACGTTCAGGTCCAAAACTAAGAGTTTTATCAGAAATGTATTTTTAAAATAAAATAAATCCCCAAATTAAATTTGCTCTGGGAATAATGGCTTATTGTTTGAAAATCTGTAGATTTAATTCCATAACACCAGAAGAAAAATCTTTACATGTATTGTTTGATATTTAATAAAATTCAGTGCTCATTTCTGATTTTTTTTAAAGTGACAGATGTAAAAATAGAAGTAAGGAATAAGCAGAGGAAATTTTCTAAACTTGATAAAAATGTCATAAAACAAATTAGATTTTGACCTATAAAAATCGTGACACTCATTATTGTGCATGAAAGAATATTCAAAGTTTTTATCTCTAAGATCAGGAAGAGGACAAGGATAGTGTCAAACAGTGCCTTCATTCAGGATTGTGCCGAGGATTCTGGGTCATGCAAGAAGGCAGAGAAGTACCCAACATAATGAGTGGGATGGAGGGCATAGAGCACCACTGTTCACAAGCCATTAACTTACATAATCTACTTATATGCCTCAAAAATTGTCAGGATTAAAAAAAATGACACATAAAATCATGTTCATTTCTTCATGTAGGCACAGTTCACAGGCATAATTTCAAAACAGATGCCAACTATGATTATAATGAAATCTGAGCACCTATAAATAAGCAATGAAGATATGTGAAACCTGCACAGACTAGAGACATCAGTTCTTCATAACACGATCCATATATTTTTGTCATTTCTGTACAAATTTTGCTATAGCTTTAAACAGGAATAATAAATTCTCAAGTTTGTATAGAATAGTAATGAGCCAATAAAAAGCCCAGACATAAGGCATAAGAAGAGGAATTTGTGGGCACCTAACTTTCTAGTGTTTCAGATATCAGATCTTAGAGACCATCCTAGAGTTCTGATCCAGAGAAGTCAAATTAACCAGTGTAACAGAAAACCATAGGCAATCTCATATCCTCATCATATGGTCTAAGATGATGCCACAGCCTGGCATCTAGGACAGAATCACATTGAACATAGGGGCACAGCATCTCTAGGCGGCACTGATTTGATTCTATGGAGTATATATCAGCAGTAAGCCTGTCACATGGAAGATATACATGTAAAATACAATATATATTATATAATATACAAATATATAGTAATGCATATATGATGTCTATATATTTTATATATCATAGAACCAAATATTTATATTTTGCAATATATAAACTATATATAATATATGTAAATCATACAACCATACTTATATATGCATAACTATATTTCTATTATATTGTACATATATATCTTACATGTGACAGGCTGTGCATCTTTGGATACATACTCTACAGATTAAAATCAGTGTGCTCTAGACCCTGTGCACCTATGTTTAATTTTATTTATATTTATACACACACACATATAAAACTTTTGAGGACAAGAAACATTTTCCAGCCCTGGTAATACAGTAATTCTTAAGTTGAGTGTTAAGATCATTTTTGGCTTTCTGCTTCATATTTTCAACATAATTTTTACTTACTCTTTTAGTTAGCAACCATAGTTTCAATACAGCCCCACAAAAATACTTCCTGGAGATCACTTAAGAAATGAAAATGCAGACTTCTCCTTAACACCAGCTGTCTATTATTTGTGTTCCTTTTATAACTATTTGCTACTTTGCAATATTTCTACCCGGTGTTTATCAAGATGCTACTTATTCATTAGCATAGAATTCATGGAAGCTGCATGCATATACACTATATGGGTCCTGATAAAAAATGAAGAATTAAAACTCACCTAGTGTTAGCCTATGGAGCAAGGAGCAGCTCACTTCTTGAATTTTCTCATCGGCAGGGAATGCTTTCATGGCTTCTACCACAATATTGTAACACCTGACATTCCCACTCATGAGAACTTCAACATTGCTGCCTGAATTAAAAAAGAATCATAATCACCAAAAACAGTATGTATTTTTCTTTCAAATATGCATACAAATGAGTATTGCATAGATAGTGTAATAGGTAAAGATCCAGATGCAAACAGCATGTTTCTTCATATAGCTATAAAGATTCTATGTTGTTAGTTGCTAACACAACAAGATGTAGACTTTAGCTTTGGCTCAAGTATAAATTATTCTTATTTCATTCCTTGTTTTAAAATTTTAAGGTATCTGAAGGATTAATAATTTATAAACCATCCTACCATTCTTCCAAAAGCAATCTACAGATTCAATGTAATGCCCATCAAATTCCAACACAATTTATTTACAAAAATCGAAACTTTATTGGAAACATACAAAAACAGCAAAATAGCTAACAACCTTTAATAATTCTGAACTAATAATATAGAACTGCTGGCTATATCACCATCCCAGAGTGCAAGTTTATTGCAGAGCTATAGTAATAAATACATCATGGTATTAGCATTAGCATAGAAACTGAAGCAATGGAATTGAAGATGAGATAAAAATCTAAACACATATAGAAACATGATTTTTGATAAAGAAGTCAAAAACACACACTGGAAAAAATACAGCATTTTCAATAAATAGTGCAGATAAAACTGGACAGCTGCATATAAAAGAATAAAAACATATCCCTATGGATTACCCTGCACAAAACTCAATAACAAATGGATCAAGGATTTCAATGTAAGGCTAGATTCCTTGAATCTGACAGAAGAGAAGGTAGGAATAGTCCTGAGCTCATTGGCACAGGGAATGACTTTTTGAACAGAATTATCAAAAAAGCTGAGAACAATTAATAAATGGGACCTCGTGGAGTTGAAAATCTGGATGGCAAATAACTCTATCATCTGGACAAACGGACAGGGTACAGAATGAGAAAATATCTTTACTGATTATACATTCAACAGAGGGCTAACATTCAAATTATATGAAGAACTAAGAAAATGCATACATATCAAAGAAACATGACAATTTAAAAATGGGGGTATAAAACTATGCAAAGATTTCTCAAATAATGAAACACAAATGGCCAAGAAACGCTTAAAGACATTTTAAACATCCTTGGTTATCATAGAAATACAAAGCAAGATTATTTTGGGATTCAATCATACCCAAATCAGAATGACTAAGATCATTAAAAACAAGTAACACCACACACTGGCAATGATATAGGGAGGGGAACCTTTATTCATTGCTGGTGGTAGTGTAAACTCATATAACCACTATAGAAATCAGTGTGGCAGCTCTTTAAAGAGATAAAAATAAATCTATCACAAGATACAGCTATATCACTCTTAGGTATTACCTTAAGAATTTTATTTCCTACTAGAGAAATACTTGCTCATCCATGTTCATTGTTGCTGTATTTATGAGATCCAGAAACTGTAAATACCCTAAATGTCCATCAACGGATAAATGGTTAATGAAGATGTGATATGCTTACACAATGGAATATTATTCAGTTGTTTAGAAATTGAAAGTAAGAAATTTTCAGGCAAATGAAGTGTCCTCCAGTGTCAGGAATGGGTTACTTGTAGTTCAATCATTTACCAAAGGGATATTTATCAGACATCATAGGCTGTTGTCAACACTACTGGTTGTTCTCTACAACCTGATGATAAGGCCCTATTGCTGAAGACAACATTTACTTACGTCATCAAACTTGGAGAAGTTGAACCAGTTCCTAATCAAAAGTTTTGTCTTTACTGACTGCCATTCATGGTACTAGAAGGCATTCTGCATGCTACCAGAGGAGAAAGATAACCATCAAAATCACCCAGTCACAAACCCTGCAATATATAATGACCTATCTGCATGATATACTGGGGTAGTAGTGGCACAAATGTTATGGGAATAACCAATCACTTTTTAAAAATTAGATTTAAAGCCCACTCCTTGAGATGGAGCCCATACCTGACACTGTTAAAGATGCCGAGAATCTGAGTTCAGATAGCTCATGGACTTAAGGGCAAACCTAATACTATTCTTCTACTAAAAAACATAACGGATCTCTGTGAGTTCGAGACCAGCCTGGTCTACAAGAGCTAGTTCCAGGACAGGCTCCAGAGCCACAGAGAAACCCTGTCTCAAAAAAACAAAAAAAAAACAAAAAAAACAAAAAAAAAACCAAAAAAAAAACACATAACAACAAAATGGTTCCTAATGACACACTGCTATACCCACAGATCAATGTTTCATTCAACACTTATCAGAGAAGCTTCTTCTTGTTGTAGTAGGAGGTAATTGATATGGAGACCTATAAGTAAACTACGCACAGAGAATGACTTTGAAGCACTCAGTCTGTCCTAGTTATGAATACCATTGCTATGATTAAACATCATGACCAAAAGCCAATTGGAGAGAAAAGGATTTATTTGGCTTATACCTCCATACCATAGTTCATCAATGAAGGAAGTCAGGAATGGAACTCATGAAGGGATGGAACCTGGAGGCAGGGCTGATGCAGAAGCCATTGAGGGGTCCTGCTTAGTGACTTTCTCATTGTGGATTACTCAGTCTGCTTTCTTAAAGAGCCCAAGACCACCAGTCTAGGGATGGCACTACCCACACTAGGCTTGGTCTTTCTACATCAGTCACTAATTAAGAAAATGCTCTATAGCCATTTTTATAGTGTATACAATCATTTTCTCAACTGAGTTCACTTCTTTCAGATGTGTTTAATGTGTATCCAATTGACCTAAATCTAGCCAACGTGCAGTCTTAAATGGGATGTCTTCATCAAACCCCTCCCCTCTGGGCCTCTTAAATGGAAGAGGAAGCAGAAAGATGATAAGAGCCAGATGTTATGGAGGACTATAAGGGAACAGGGTCTTCCAGACACAACATGACAGATAAACTCACAGAGACCATTGTGATGTGCACAAGGCCTGCAAATGTTCAAGTCAGATGGAGTCACGGTATTGAGAAGGGTCATTGGAGACAGGCTCACACTGTAACCAAGAAGTTATTTGCAATGTGTATCACTGACAAACAGAAGTCAGTTTTCTCCAATAGTCAGTCACTGGGTATATGTCACTTGGGGACAGGCCTCATGCCCAGTAATATTTGGCTAACACAAAACAAACTGTATGCTTGTGGACATTTTGTTTTGTTTTTTTTTTCTGTCTTTTGCCTATTTGTTTTGATTTTTACTTTTATTAGGATGTTTTGAAAGAGAGAGAGAAGTGATACAAAGTTGGGTGGGTATGGAGGTATGAAGGTTCTGGTAGGAGTTGTGAGGGGGAAACATGATCAAAATAGATTGTGTGTAAAAATGTTTTATCCATATAATTTAAGACAAAGAAGGAAAAACATGAGGGTTTTGTAGAAGTCTAAAACCAGCCAAATATATTTCAAATAAATGAGCTCAGCTGTCTGCATCCTGCTGAGGACATTGATTACGGTTTCTGCAATGTCTTTTCCTCACCCAAGGAAAGAACTTGAGATTATGTCATACGCTAGAACTGTGAAAATAAACTTGGATTTATTTCCTTCATCCTAGAAGAACAGCTAACAAAGGGGCAGAGACCTTGAGCTTCCTGGAGATGGCAGGCAGCAGGATATTCAAAGGTCAGATATATTCAAAGACAAAACACATGAGCAAGGGGCTGACATGAGTCAGGCAGTGGGGAAAGGAAGAAGTTGTGGAGGAAGCCTGCTGAGAACCTGCAGGGAAACACTTCTGTTTCTGAATGTAATATTGACTACTCACCAAACAGAAAAATGCCTGTCTGTAAAAGACCTTTCCAAGCATAGCTAAAACTATTTGTTTTTAAAAAAAAAAAAAAAACACTGTAATGCTTAAATGGGATTGTAAAAACACCAACGAATTTTTTAAGTGTATAACAAGGAAAGGAGGGGCCTGATAAAAAGCCTTCGCTGCAGAGCTGCTGTTAAAGCCGCTCGATTCCGCATTGTTAGCTGCTGCTGGCTTTGACCTTTGTGTTATGAATCGACACATTTTAACTGGTTTATGTCATAAGTGGGTGGAAGACAATGGATTCCAAGAGCAATTGGCATAAAATAAGTGAATAATGAACAGAGCTCAGGAAAAGCACAAGGCAGAAAATAGCCGACTCGCTGTCAGCAATGACTCAGAGCAATGTAAAATGTGACACTGTGCTTTGGCATTAGTATTCAGCCCCATCCTCTGGTGACTGATTTTCCGTAGATAAGAAAATGCTGTATTTTTATGAACGTATTAAAGAACATTTTCCCAAGAGCATTTGTTTTTTGACCCTGCCACAATGAAGTCTCATGCCATTGTGCCTGAAACCATACTTCTATATCATATGTGTATTGTATATGTATGATATGTAACATAATATTGCATATATTATGTGTATGCATAGAAAATTCATACAGTGTTAACAGTTTTGTAATACATATTACATAACAAGTATTGTTTATGTTCTTCACAATAAATTACCAATTTAATATAAGAGAACTTTACATGTGTGAAGATGAAAACACTACTATTGAATGCATGTTTATAGCTGGCTCAAAGCACACAAAGAAATACGAAGTACTAGTGTGCAATTATAATACAGAATCTACAGCCTATTGCAGCCAATTGGTAATCACCAGTAGTGTGTACAGAAAGTTATTTCTTCTGATTTCTACTTATTTTGATAACGTCGCTAAATTTCAAATCCTCAATAAATGCTAAGCAAAAATTGTAGAGTTCAACCCCTATTGTGTGGCTGTTTTGGCCTCTCGCAACCTCACACCCTGTCTGCACCCTCACCCACTTGTCCTGCCTCCATCAAAACAGTTGCTGCAGGTACTTGGAGATAAGCATGCCTCTGTATGCAGACACACACAGATGCTTATACACAGTTACCCACAGAGGCATGTACACACAGGACACATTCATACTCATGCATTGATGCATGTACCCACTCACACACATACATTCACATTTACATATGGCTACACACACATATACACTCACAACATGCACACATTTCTGTGCACACACATCCACGCTAGCGCATATGCACAAATGTACACACGTATACACACATATACATGTACACAAAGTACAGACTGACATACATCCATGCACACATACATGTACCCAATCACATAGATACATGTGCACATTCATACACACACACACACACACACACACACACACACACACACGTACAAGTTCATAAAACCAGAGTTTCCTGAGTGATTTTCCACTCTCCTGCTCCATATCTTTTTTGTTTCGTTTTTCTGGCACTGGGTATTCACCTTAAAGCCTCACATAAGGCAAACACTCAGCCAATAAGCTGCATTGTCAGTACTTTTTTACTTCATTTTATTCGAGACATGGTCCCCTTAAGTTGTCCAGGCAGGCCGTGAATACAGCTCCTGAGTGTAGCTGATATTTCAACACGTGAGCTATGGGCCCAGCTGCCCCCACATATTATGTTACTAGTGTCCAGCTCCTAAACGTTTCCCTGTATTAGTTCTACAGCACACCTCCTTACATGCTAAGTCCCCAGCGTTTAAGGCTTTTCAAGAGCTTGGCCTTTTCTACTCGTTCTTGAACCATAGGATGCCTGGCCTCACCTGAGATCATATCTGTGGTTCCTACTATACGTGAACTCAGAAGAGGCCAGGCACACATTTAAGCTTTTCACTACGGTTTCCAGGCACTAAGCCTAGAACTGGATGCAGCACAGTCTGGATAAGTATGAGTTAATTCAATGAATCAGTAAATGAAGAAGTTTAGCATCCACAGGACCTCACAAACACACGCACGCACACGCACACACACACACACACACACACACACACACACACACAGAATCCAAAAAAGACACATTGCATCACTCCACATGCAAATCAGAAAGCACGCAGAGAGGGTACTCACAAGGAACCGCCAGGGAATGAAGGCAGCAGAGCACATGAAACACAATTTCCTTGTCCCCTTTGAAGCTGCTGAGTGTGCTCAACAGTATCATGTAATCTTTGTTCTCAACAAACTCAATCAGCTGTTCCTCTGACACTAAATCAGGAAGGGAAAAAAACATGAAGATGCTTTAAGGTGACATAAAATTTTAATTCCTGAAAGATATATTTATAAGAACAAAGCATCACAAAGACAATATGCTCAAAAATGTTTTTCTGTCCCAAAGGCATAGAAATTTAAAACATTGAATTAGTTTGAAACAGCAAAATAATTCTGTTTTGAACTGGTTGGATAATCTTTTGAAATGAGAAATTATTAGGAACCCAATAATTCTCAGGAAAAAAAGGAGTATTTTCAATTTCCTTTGGGGAAGTCTACAGCAACCTAATAAGTACAATAAAGATGATGTACTGGAAGGAACACTCTATGACTCTGATGGTTGATAATAATGATGGTCCATTGGGATGAACATACTATGAGTCTTACCCACTGCTAATGAAGACAACCCTTTGGGATGAGCTACTATGATCTTGGCTACTGATCCTACAATACTGACCTGCTGATTATGACTATGTTTCTATTTTAATTTTTAAAAAAAGTATTTGTATTGTGTGTGCCTGCTTGTCAGTATGTGCAGCACATGCCTGTAGTACGCAAGAAAGCCAGAAGAGGTAGTTAGATCTCCTAGAACTGGAGTTACAGTGGTTATAAGAAACACTGTGTAGGGGCTGGAATTTAACCTGGGTCCTCTGCATGAGTAGTAATTGCCATCTCTCCAACCCCTATTTTTGATATTTAAAAACCAGGGATTTATGGTAGACTGCTGAAGGGAGACACAGCTAAGCATGTTGGTTCAAAAGTTGTTAACGGCACCAAATGGTAACTGAACTTTCAAATACTCTGTATTCATGGTTTTCCATGAGAAATCAAAAACTGTCATTCATTTTTAAGTGATATTTACTTTTAAAATTGACATACAATTACATTCTTTTATCATTTGAATATGTTGAACTCCGTTTGGAGTCACTTTAGTAAGTGGGAATCTCAAAAACTATTTGAAACCCCAGTCTGTTAGGGCAAGAATGGCGCTAACAAAACGTTTGAAAATTCAGCTCCTTAAGAGCAATCTTATCTTTTCAATTGTGTACCAGCATGTCAATGTAAGATAATGTGAAACTTGTTAGATTCATTGAATTATCAATAGATGCCATGAAACCTTTACATTTAATAGTATACTTCTCACAGTATCTTTTTAAGTTTTGATAACCATTTTTATTAACTACCTTTTCAAGATTAACTTTATTAACTAAATTACTGTCTCAGGAAACTTGATCCTCCTGAAAAAAATCAAAAATTGTTTTCTTCTTATATTTATAAAATATATAACACGGTATGATATTATAATATATTCTGAGCATTTATTAACGATCTTTGGATTAAGATTCTCCTGTTTAACAATCAGTGGTCTATGTCATTCCGTCCTGGAAAAACACAGCACTGGGGAGGGCATAGTGACAGCCCTCTTTCATTAGTAAGCATTGTCCAAATAGAAACACAGGGCGCAGGTCCATGAGACAACAAATTTCAAATTTTATCCTTCAATTCTTATGAAAGCATAGGTACAAGATGTAACACAGAGAAGACAGCCTGAGACACCTGAAGTTCTGTGCTCTTCACTGCAGTGAACTCTTCTATACAAAGCCTACATCATCGAAGAGCTGGGTCCCCAAACCAGCAGCCACCACTGAGTGCTAGCTAACTGCTAACCTCAGACCACTTGCTCAATTCTCCAACCCATTTCCTCAACAAGTGAGTCAAAGGACTGGGCAAAACTAGCTCAAACAGTCTGCAATCAACTGTTATCAGCTTCTGAGCCTGCCGTGAAATGCCTCTCTGTCTTTGTTTCTCAAGGACGCTCAGCGCTGGCCCAGTTCTCTACACAAAGTCTGTAGCAATTTCAAGTCTGACAGGATTCAAAATCATAACCCCATTTTAACCTGTACTTGACTTCATAGCTTGATGTTTTCTTCTTATGAACCCATACAATCCAGTTTGCAAAGTGAGCCTCGTGTCCAGTTATGCAATAGAAGGAAGTCTACTATAGCCACATGATTAATAAGCTGTGAGTGAAATCACACCACAGAAGGGAGCAACATTACCACACTAAGAAACTAAGAAAGTTTATTTCACTTTATAAATAGTATGATTGTAGATACTGATTTTTTTTCTCGTCAATTATATCCATTTTTTTCCAGTACAGGTCATTCTTCTTATGAGTATGTCAAAATAAAGAATTTACAAGTTTAAATACCTCTCTCAAACAGCACATGTAAAGTCTTGCATCCAAGTTTCTGAACTTCATCATTGGTTGAATATTTGTGCATGGCATCAAAAATCAGCAAGAAAACATCGCATTCTTCATCCAGTATTAGCAAAGTGATTTTACCTAATTTGAAGAAAACAACGTGATGTAAGTACACAGTCGTTTTTAACAGTTGGTACATTAATTTTGCTTGAGGTCTAGGAATATTTCATGAACCTTTATTTTGATAGACCACTTCATTGCCCCAAATGTTATCCATAGCAAATTCTTTCCAAGTGAAATGGATTCCCAAATACTTTACTACACTTTTATAATTTTTGGCACACCATGCCATACCACAAACACAAAGCCTGGGCCCTCCTACCTTACAAACTTCAAATCCATTCCTATCTTCCCCCTTGACCATTATCATCTAAATATTCTTTGGGAACCCTGACCTGACCCTACCCTTGCTCCTGGTCTTCATCATTGAGACCATCATCTAACAACTATCTGAGAGAAAGTGTCCAGTCATCCTTCCAAGTTCACCCGCACTTTCATTTCCAATGAGTCAACTCATTTCATTAAGAGCCAAGCCATTGAAGTGTTAGCTCTCAAATACTTCAAAGTTCTCTTCCAATAAGTTAGTTCAGCTTTCCTATCCTACTGAGGACCTCTTCCCATCACACCAAGAATGCAGAAATAGTTGCTTAATTGTTCTGCTTATTTTAAACTTCTACCCAACTGTTGATAGTTCACTCCCTGAACTGTATATCTAAGACCTAAATGTGATCCTGGAAGTCCCATGCTGGAATCTTTTAATCTTTTCTATCGCTCTTAAGTACACCACATCAGATCCTTTATAAAACCTATCATATCAATATCCTTAGCCCATGAATGACTCAAGTCTCGATATGGTACACCCATTGCTTCTCTTAAAGCCTCCCTCGAAAGCCTCTTTGAACTTGCATTAGAACAACACTTTCCTGCCATAATCTAAGATGTAGCACACATAACATCCATTCCATCAACAACAGTAACTACCATGAAATAGGGATAGCAGCTATAAAGAGTTCTTTACTGGGTTTGTGTGTATGTGCATGTGACATTGGAGACTGAACAGAGAACCTCAAACATGCTAAGTAGAGACTCTACTGCTAAGCAACACCCCTAGCTTCATAGTGACTGCTTTTGTGATACAATGTGTTAATCACTAGTTGGCTCATTTCATTATAACACATTTAATCAACACTAGAACCTCACAAGGTAAGTCTGAACTCCTCTTTAAGAGTTAAAAAAAAACTAAGGCACTAAAAGACTAAGTAACCCAAGCGACTTAGCTTAATAGCTAATAGGAGGCCGAGCTGGATTAAAAATTAAGTAGGTCAGACAAGTGGAGAGGCCTACAGAGATAACCCCAGCACTTAGGGTGCGGAGGGCTGAGAGAAGAAGACTGAGTTTCACACAAACCTGGGCCGCAAAGAGAGTTCAAGGCCAGTCTGCACTAGGAAGACAGTGAGACCCTTAATCAATTTTCGACAGGTCACTAAGGGAATTTAGCGGCTGTCTGTGCTGTGGCAGGTTTCGCGATATTTCTCTTATAATCATTTTCTCACTACACCTCAATCATTTCTCTCCATGCTTTAACCCGTCTGCCCAGGCAGCCCCATTCCCTAGCCACATATGCCTAATCAAATTCAAACCGAATAATAAAAATTAAATAAAACCGAAGTCCAGTTTTCATATTTCAGATGTTCATCAATCACATCGTGCTACTTGTTCTGGCAGCGGGCAACACACAGACTATTTCCTCCTCTACAGAAGGGTCACTGGGGCGAGCGCTCTATTATGACAAGTGAAAAGTGAAGCAAGAAAAAAATTTAAGCTCCCAAGGATGAGGGTTGAATAATTGAATTAAGACTCTTTAGGAATCTCCTGTCTCCTGTCCTCCTGGCCCTGGTCCTTAGACTCTATCTTGTTCCTTCTCTCTCTGAGGGTCTTCATTAGCAGGACCAATCAGGATCCTACTAATTCTACTAATCCCCCACTCTCCTGTGCGATCTCCCTTCCATCTTCTCAGGTCTCTGTAGCTGTGCACATGAAATTCTCCTGACCTCAAAATGAAATCCTATTCATTGAACAAAACCCCCAACATTCAGGATTACGTTTTTGCCAACCACAGGCATCTATCATGGCAATGACCACAACTATTATACCATCTCAAAATCTTGGCTTTGGTCTCTTTGTCTCTTGACAGAGGTCGCCTTAGGCAAAGGCTCAGGAGCATGGAATCAGAGCCTGATTGTGTCACCTGGTGGCTGAGGCCACCTCTCTGCTCATCAGTGCCTCTCACCCAGAAAGATAAGGAAAATGCCTATCTGGGGTGAAAAGGGTTTTGAAAGCATGTTACATTTAGCAAACACTCAAGAAGTAATGCTACATGCTTTATCAAGACAACATTGTCAAGGCGGATACAGAAAAAAGGTACCAAGAATGTGAATTATGGGAGCAGATTTTGAAAGCCATGCTAGAACTAGAAACGGGAACATGGGAAGACCACATAAACAGCATTCCGAACCAAGGTCCTGGATGGCACCTGAGAAGCAGCCCGAGACAGGAGGCACAGAGAAGGCAGACACAGAAAAAAACCTCTCTAGAAGCCACAGCTGACCAGTTCCCACTTTGACCCTGACCGCAGAGAGGAGGGAACATTTGTGGGATGTCTCACCTGAATCGAGGAGGAGATCTAAGGCTTTTAGTCCTACTGTTGACAGGTTGACATTGGCTTGGTGAACAGTTAACATTTTAAGAATCAGTCTGGAATAAAAAACCCAAATCACATGACAATGGAAAGGTTATACAGCAAAAGCCAAGGACACTCCTCAGTGGAAAAGTCAATGGCTGGCACACCTGGCAACTTGAGGCCAACCCCTGGCCCACATGGTGGAAGAAAGAATGGATTCCCACAGGTTCTTCTCTGCCTCTCACTATGTGCCATGGCATGCATGTGCCCCCCATGCATGCGTACATGAACATACATATGAAATCAATCAATCAACAAATGCATTTTTTGACACAGGATCTTACTATGTAGTCCCAGAGGGCATGAAACTCACTATATATCTCAGGCTGACCACAAACTCATAGAAATCTACCTGCCTCTGCCTCTCTAGCATTGGGATTAAAGGCGTGCAACACTGTGCCAACCTAAATGCAACGTTTTGTTAATGAAAGTTTGAACTCATAGATTCGGTAACATCCAAAACAATATTTAAGTACTGCTTTTCACTCACCTATACACTTTCTGTACTTAGTTCTGTTCAGCAAAGCTTACAGGATAGGTTTATCCTTGGTACAAACTTAAACCAAGCTTATAAAATTAACAGCGTGGCTTTGAGTGTAGCTTTTGGCAGAGAACTTGCCTTGCATGCCCATGGCCGTAGTTCCAATCTCTACCAGCACAACAAATAGAAATAAGTAAATGAAATAACCTCAAGTGTGGCAAGTACATCACATGATTCTGTCACAAATTAACAAGTTGATTACATGGAGTATATGCATATTTCTAATTACCAACCATATCTCAGTAAAGTTCGAGGGAACCAGAGGGGGAAATCTAAACATTTATTCATGCGTGTATCTCAGTAATAGAGAACTTGCCTACAAGATACAAGGCCTCTGGATTGACCTACAACCTGGAAAAATTAAGAGATTTAGGAGGAGAATATTATTCTATGTCTCTACAGAAAAGCTAAGTCCTGACTATATTCCACCAAATGCCCCTACTTAATCATTAACAACCAAAGCACCACAAAGAGTATCCACATCAGAGGAGATGTCATAAGAACCTATGAACTATATGTCACACATGTTGATATATTAACACACAGGAACATTGAATAAAGATATTTATTTGCATATAACCATGAGGATTTACTTACATATAAAATTATTGCTTGCTACTATCTTTGATAAGGCAATATTCCATACCAGATAATGAACCGATATCAATATTACCTGCTCTCAAATTACTAGATTTTAATCTCTGTGTTATCAGTCCTAAACCATTTTCTGCCTAGTGGTCTTTGATTTTTATATGTTGAAAAAAAAATAGAGCTAATGCCATCCACAGCCTAGTCTATATAAAAAAACATGTATTTTGGTTTTCTGGCAAGGTGAAGTACTGTTGATATCTTGCCAGTTACCTACCTACTTATTCTCATCCTACCCCTCTCTGTTCCATTTTGTCGGAACACAGTCCAGGAATGGAGTCATGCGAGGCAAATTCAGATTGTTTGTAAGAAAATGCCAAGAAAACAGAAAAAGAATCTTGCGACCTCAGTGTCTTCAAAAACATGGAATTGTTCTTGGAACATGTTTTTGTGCCCTTCTCATGCATAGCAGATAAGGGTGAGCTTATTTCAAATTATTCATTATAACTGGCTATTGCTATTTGTTTGTTTGCCTCTATAAAGAAATATGTTTTTGCCATGTGTGGCTGTCGTTATGATTATACACTATACTCCTGTGACTCTTCTTGACCCTCGGGGCATAAATTGTCTGATGCTCTGAATAAAGTTGACTATTGCAGACTTTAGTCTTCCTCAACTTTAGGCTCTACTCACATCGTTAACTAGAACAGTAAACACATTCTCACTATCCCTCACATGATTACTATAGAAAGGATTTCCTTTTCATTATTGGTCAAGTTTGAAGGGGAAAAATTTGGCCACAGAGAAAAACGTCTTATAAAATTTTTCCCCAAATGTTCTAGTGTAGAAAACAGGGTTTCTCCCTTGGTCACAGGCCCAGATCTCACTGAGAACAGGAGCGTAGACAATGAATGGAGGAGGAGGAATGAACTTGAGTGGGTAAGCAAGAGAATGAGTGAGTGAATACATAAACAATCATTTCCATAGAAGTAGTTTTACAATTTTATCGCAAAGGGTTGGTTTGTTCTGGAATATGAGGAGGGAAGCTTTCCAGCAGACTCTGATACTGTGGATTAAATAAACTTGGAGAAGATTGGAATTCTCAAAAAAAAACCAAAAGGAAATTAAAATCAGAATGACTAATTGCATATGTACGCACTACATATATTACAGAACTGACATAGGGACTTTCAAACAGTAGTTTGAAAATGGCTGTTTTTCTCAAACCATACTCTTGAGATGGTGCAACTACATATTTGAACTGGAGAAACATGTAAATGCTAAGACCTATCCATAATAGCTTCTTTAGGGACAGAACAGTGTTCTATCCCTTATACATTTTCTTATAAGTATTATAATATTCAATTTTTAATAAAATGTATTTTTTCAAGCAACATAGCGTTGGAAGTAAAATATCTTCATAACTGTGGCCCTACGTATGAGGGCACCTAATGACAGAAGATAGTTTTATAAGTCTCCAGAAACTAAATTATTTTTAAAGGATTTTCCCAGAAACAATTTTTTCTTCAAAAATTCTTATCTAATTATGGCTATGAATGTGGTCTTATTGAAGACATTATGTTGACAGCTGCAGTCAAATGGCTGGTAAATAGTCACATAGACGAGGCTTCAAAGGGCTGACAGGAATTAATTTCCTCTTTTCTCTTCCTCTTGAAAACCAGTCTACTTTCACTGAGATTAGCATGCACAGATACATGCCAATGTGCACATGAGGGCAGTGAAGCAGAACCTTGAAATGAATGCTTACAGAACTAACTTCTCAGACACTATGGGTTTGTTTTTTTTGTTTTTTAGAACTCATGGATTATATCAGTTCCACCATTAATAGTAAAAGGCTTGTCTTCCTTTGTCTTAAGTCATACTCAAAGATCTACAACTTAACCATTTATATAATCATAGAACTGTGTTATTAACAATCATCTCATCTGATATTTCACCATCAATCTTAGTTTTCTAATTCACAAAGTTTAAAGATTTCTACAAATGCAAATTATTGATTTAAGAAAAACACATCTGCATTAAGGAATTTATCAGAATGGTTTCGGATGGGCAAAGGGTGTCACATATAATTTTTCGGTGCAGCTTATTTTCACACATCTGTCATACTTACCGATGAATACCAAGGACTTCCCAATCATTTCCAATATCCTGGGGTCCTATCAAGCTTGGCAGGGTCCCTGGACAGACTTCTATTAATTTGCACAGAAGTGACCATCCTACCTAAAAGCATAATAAAGATAAATATTTACTTTTTTCTCCAAGATACTGTTTCATACACCCCAAAGTATCCTTGAACTCATATTGTAGCCATGGATCCTCCTTTCCATACAAAATGCTGGAATTAAAAATCATGTACCACCATACCCTGTTTACGTGATGCTGAGGATGATCCAGCTGAGGGATTCCTGTATAGCAGGCAAATGTTATACCAACTGAACTATGTCCCCAGTCCCATATCCACACTTTTAAAGATTCACACTCTACAAGCCAATCATGAATGTCTTGTTTTAATGGAACAGATCATGATATCCTTTTTAAATAATCATTTTAAGACAAAACAAAGCCCTAAAAAATGCTTTCTGTGAAATGAAAGTGAGGTGTGTATTTAAGACTACACATTGCTTTCAAACGCAAAAGTATTGTGGCATTCCTGAATAAATACCAAATAGATATCCTTATCATCTAAATCAAACAAAATAAAGAACAATTTTTAAGGGCACACTAAAATTATTACTAAGCAAGAATGGCTATACCCATACCTTATTACTTTTCCAACGTGTAAATATCTGACATAATCTTTCCCAAGAATTCAAGATTTTGATTATAGAAAGAGAGGGGAACTTGGAATGGAGAATTGAAGCTGACGATTTTTGTAGCAAGGGGAAATGACTGGCTTTGGGTAATAGGGGCCTATGAGCAAGCGTGTCCTATGATTGAACCTACATCTATTACTTGGAAAAGAAAAGAAGCTATAATAGGAGATTTAAAATAAAAACCTAAGTGCCGCTTACATTCCCCTCGGTGTCTATCTCTACCCTAAATCTTTCCACAGTAATGCATGATGGCAGAGCTTATATATTTTATAAGCTTACATATTTTACATATATCTTTTTTAAGGATTTGTTGATTTCATGTGTTTGAATGTCTTGCCTGCATATGTGCATATATGTCACCTTTGTGTCTGATGCTTTGAGGTCAGGAGATGGTGTCAGATCTTCCATGCTCCATTTAGCATTTCTAAAGCTGTCAGAAACACTATGAATGAAACACAACTCAGGAAGGAAAGGGTTTATTTCATCTTATAGCTTCCAATCTACCCTCAAGAGACGCTGAGGCAAGAACTCAAGGCATGAACCTGGAGGCAGGAACTGAATCAGAGCCTGTGGAGAAGAGCTGTTCATTGACTTGCTCAGTTTGCTTTCTTGTCCAATCCATAACCTCCTTCTCCAGGGAAGACACCGCTCAGAGGGCACTGGGCCCTCCGACAATCATTAATCAAGAAAATGCCCTCGAGACTTGTTTATCGGCCAGTCCAATGGAGGGAATTCCTCAAATGAGGTTCTCCCTTCCCAGGAACTCTTGCTTGCATTAAGTTGACAAAAACTAGCAAGTACACTCGGTACTGGAATTACACACAGTGTTGAAAGCTACCATTTGTGTGCTGGAAAGCAGAATAGGATCCCCTGAAAGAGGATCAACTGCTCTCAACCACTGAGCCATCTCAGCAGCCCCCATTTTCAAATGCCTTTGCACCGTCCGCTGGACAGGACCCCAACATCAACAAGTCATCCTTTCACTCTGGAAAATATAGGGACCCATGATTCCAACTCAGAGATCAACCCACCCTTCCTACTACTTCTGTAAATCTGAAACATCTTCCATTCTTCCTACATGCTAAAGAACTATACTTAATATGCTCAGGAAACAGAAAATTTCCATTAAGGTAGAGCACAGTTAATGCAGAGGTATCTAAGAATGACTGATGATAAATACTAAAGTATATGAATCCTGGAAGTAAGACTCACTGTGAGTCAGAACTACTCAAAGCAAGACACGATGTGGTGGATGTAAGATTTCGGCCACAGTTTAAAATTCATGCGCTGTAGGATGAGCGGGGAGCTTATGACGAGAATTATGTAGAGGGGAGGAGACTGCAGCCGGATAAGGCTGGACAGGGAAGTGAAGACAAATGGTGCAAAGAGCCGAATGGCAAGGTGAGAAATTCATATTCGCTCGCTATGGAGCAGTAGCACACATCTGTGTGTATACATGAGGAGAAAGGAGGCACCTCACAAAGATAAACATCCATATGGTCTCTCTACAGTCTCGTCTATTTACAGCATGCACACGCTAAAGTCTCTTTACTGTTTCTGAATGAAGCATGAATTGCCTTATGTTGCCACTCTTCCCTTCAAATAATTACAACTTCCTTTAAAAGATATAAATGTCTACCTGTCATTTTTTTAACCCTCCTTTATTTTGTTTAAGGTATATTTAAGTTGAATACCCTCTTTCCCGCCAGGTAAGCAGAACAGATAGTAACAATCCAGATGTCATGGAAACCAACAGCTTCTGAGATATTTTTTAAACCTATATGAAGCCTTTTGGCCAGGCATTTAAGAAAGTAGCATTCTCCAGGGCTTCTAGTGAGGAAATGTGTTCTAGGATGCTGAACTCCTGTCCATACCTGGACGGCTGACTTGCTGAGAAAGCCTGCTTTGCTCAGATTGTTAAGAATACAGCATCAATAACTGCTTGGAAAAGATCCATTCAAGCAGCTGAGCCTGCAGCCAATGAGTGGAGCTTCAGTGACTACGTGAAGTCTTCAGCAACAAAGCAGGGGTAACAAGCGAAGCATTAATCTTTCAATTAGGAACTTTTCTTTCAAAGAGAGAAAGATTTTTCCCTGCACAGATTTGCCAGTCACATCTTTTTCTCTATTATAGTTGCTCTATTAGCTCAAGCATCCCCCTCAGAAACACTTAACTCTCTTTCATTTATTTTGGTCTCCTTCTTCAAAGGTAGGAACTACTTGGGAAAAGAGAAGCAAAATTGAGGAGAAAAAGAAAATGCCATACACGAAGAGGAATACACAGGGCAAGCTTGATAGCAATTCTCCAAGATCTGCATTTGCAAAGAAGCACAAATCAAGAAAAGCATAAAAATCCAGAGTCTGGAATATCATCTTAGATGACTCTAACAAGAAACCTTAACTCACATTTCTGAAGAGAACTCTCCAAACTCCTTACATTCACCAAGAGTTTTTCATTTGGTACTGCTAGATAATTGGATGCCAGAAATAGGAAAGGATGTTCATACGAACTACACCAAGTACGTAAAGAAATTTAAAAGAAAATATTACTTTCCTGTAGACTGTTGAAATCTTGGCAGAGAGATAATCCTTTCTACATCCCCTTTGATAGGACCAATGATGATGTGGCCACTGTGTATGCTTGTAGTATCTGTGCTTTTGCTTTTGCTT
>NC_022017.1:19753190-19759440 GCF_000317375.1 Microtus ochrogaster
AAAAAAAAAAAAAAAAAAAAAAACCAGACTCCCCTGGGTTCTCAATTCTGCTACTCTTATGAGCCTGTTGACTGAAAAACAGGGGCCAATTTTTCCCAGCTTTTTTACCAAGGAGGGGTGAGTCTACCAAGTATAGCCCTGGCAGTGGAGACAACCAGAATTCGACACTTTTGAATATGAAGCAAGAAGGATGCTGTAGGTGGAGAGTAGAAATCTCCTTAAAAATTATTCATATTCCGTGGGTGCTAAAAAGAACAGTTTCTTTGTCATGCCTCCATCTTTCTCTTGATTTTGTTTCCTAATAACCTAAAAATTATTAGTCAGAAGGTATTTCATAATTGAAAAAAAAACATTGTTGCAAATATATGCGTGATTTATAAAAGAAAACTAAAGCCGGGTGTGATGCTACACACCTGTAATCATTGCACTGGGGCTGGGGGCTTGTGGCGGGAAGAAAGCAAGTTCCAGGTAGTCTGGACTTTACTGGACAAACCTGAAGGAGGAAGGGGGATTTGGAGAGTGAAATAAGCCTCACTTCTGTCTAGTCACTAGAATGAACATGAAGGAATATTCTCGCTGCCCCTCCACAGAGTTCCCCTACAAGTCTTAGTACTTGGATGACAAAACTGATTTCAATTCCCCAAATGGCAAAACTCCAAAGGAAGTTAGCACCTTCAGGAGTAATTCCTTCTTGGCCGAAAGACATTCTTAACTATCTGGGCCTGCTTTGAAAGTCATATTTAATTATCTAGCCTACTTCTGGGCTTTCTGTGACACAGATCCTAGAAGTTACACTTTTGTCTCCATTTTGTGTGACAATAGATGCAGGGTAGAAGTGTAAGCCCAAGGGGACTCTGGAAACATCACTTTCTCTAGACACTGCAAGGTATGCTGCAGGAAAAGCCTTGCAATCTGTCTCCTTATTTAAAACCATAAAAACAAGCTGAGCCTATGAAAGTTTGCGGTATACTTGACACCCCCTCCCCGCCCCCATTTGCTGGAACTAATCACAGCGCCGCTCTATTTAAAACACACTGTATATTAGGAAAATTCTTAGAATAGCTTGAAAGGTTAATGAACTCACCTTGCCAATAAGAGAACTCTTTTCATTTTGCTCCTACCACCATCTAGATTCTGTCACTTAATAAAGTTGCATTTCCTCTGCTAACAATTGACAAGGTTTCCCTCTTAATGCTAATCTCAAGTACCTGGACCGTAAGTCCTTTTGTATAAGGGTCTTCAGAACAGAAGGGACGGTCCCTTTACCTGCTGCACGCTGGCGACTCTCATGTAGGAGTCCAGGACGATCAACAGAGGCACGTGGAAATTTTTACCTTCAAACAACTTGGAGGCTGGAAAAGAAGACGGTAGTGGGAAAAGAAAACAAAGTCACAACCCACAGCATCCTTTCGCCCTTCCCGGGATTCCAGATCCTTCCTCCCTGAAGAAAGGAGTGGAATGCCTAAGATCAGCACCCCAAGTGCAGGATAAAGTTTGCAGAGGAGGGAGGGGCTGCCGGCAGTACCTCTGTCGGAGTAGGTGAACACCAGCATGTCCTCCAGGAGCTGGAGTAACGTGTCCATCTGCTTGCCTTCCTGAACATTATTCAGCCTGACTATCAACTTCTTCAGAGCCTCCTCCTCCTCTTCCTCCTCGCAGCTCTGCGAGCCGCCACTGGCCATGGTGTGGCGGGGACTGCGGGGCGAGCCTGGAAGGTTGCTGCTCTCAGGCTGCCTCTGCTGCAGGCCCAGCCCTCGGCCTCTGACCGCGCCCAGAAGGCAACCGCGACTTGTCCCGGCCCAGCCTCAGCCTGGCCTGCCCAGCCGCAGAGCAGCGCAGCGCCGGGAACTCCGCCGTGGGGAAAAGCGAAAGCAGCCGCCCCGCGATCGCGATCTAAGAATAGCAAAGGGGCGTTGGGAAAAGAGGACACCGCCCAGTTGGCCCGTTTTAGGAAAATGGCTTCTTTAAGGGTTCCCTCTATAGGAAGAGTAGTCATTTTCCCCACAGGATGCCGCGTTTAACAATCAAAATCGGCCAGCTACATAGACTTTTTGGTGACCATTGTGGCTTTTGCAGGGAAAGACATGAGTTGTTTGCTTGCTAGTTATCGGAAGCGCTGGTTGCCCAAAGGCCTCTCAGTTTTGGGGGGTTTGCAAGGCAGGATCCAGTCTTTCTGATTCAGCTCCCTGTTCTCAAGGATGGAAATAAGAGAACATAGGATAGTCAGTGAAACAAAAAGATGGAAGAAATAGCCCTTAAATGTCATCCTTGGTCAGAACTAGTTATTAGTACTCATGTCCAGACGTCTAAAGTTAAAAGAGGAATCTGAAGTACAGGCAATGGTAATTCCAGCCCCTGGGAGGTAAAGGCAGAACTACAGAAGTTTGGGGCCATCCTTGCCTCAAAGCAGGTTCAAGGGTCTGCGCTAAATGAGCCTATCTGGAAAGAGAGAAAGGGGAGAAGGGGGAAAGAAGGGAGGTAGGAAAAAGAGGGAGAGTGAAGGAGAGAGGGGGGGGAGGAAAGAGGGACCTGGAAGGCCCAATGCTAGAATGCTTGTGTGAAGGAAGGCTTTGGGTTCAAAAAGAAAAAAGAAAAGAAAAGAAAAGAAAAGAAAAGGCCTGTGTTTTTCAAGAGGACTGCGAATCAGTGCTAGATCAATACTGTAGATTAAGCGTGAACAGAGATGACCCATGCTCTTCAGATGACCTGTCCTCAAGGTCATTTACACAGGAGAAGAATTAGACCAAATTAGTATTTCATGATTTTCAGGTCAGCGCCCCGATGACAATTCCAAAATGGATGAGAATTCTCTTCTTACTGAGGGGGCACCTTTGGGGTGGTTAGTGAAGGCTTGCTGGGATCACAGAGGGGGAGTGTGTGTGTGTGTGTGTGTGTGTGTGTGTGTGTGTGTATACGCGCGCGGGAGCGTGTGTGGGTGCATGCGCACTGGGGCTGCTGACAGCCAAGACTTAATCCAGCTTGGAGGTTTGCCCACACTCCACTCATTTCAGCAGGATGAGAGAGCAAGTTTGCATCTGCCTGGATATGGAGTTCTTTTTGTTGTCAAGGGATTTTAACTTTTACAGACGTGTACTGAATGTTTATATTTGCAAGGGTAAAATATTCATAATTTGCTTTTATGTAATCCATGCTTTGGGGGGGATGGGAAGAAGCAGAAATGAAATAGCAACCTTGGAACTGGGAGCTGCAGAAGGTTAGAGATCTGTGGTATGTTACATTTCTGTGTGTGTAATTTCCCACATTGAAACAGAAAAAAATCTCAACTCATGATCTTTACTGTACTTACAATATATCCTGTCCTATGTGCTTTCTGGACTTGTTTCAACTTCTGAGGACTGAGTGAAGGCCTCAGACTTTCTTTTTTTTTTTCCTTTCAGTTTCTCATTTAAAACAAAACAAACAAGCAAAAAGTTGCCAGAAATTGAGGCTTACTTCCCTTTACGAGAAAGTGCTAAATGACAAGGTATTTCCTAAGTTCCTTAACTTTGTCACCCAGCTATAGGCCTCCATACTGTCCTAAATCACAAGGTAATTCCTAAGTTCCTCAGTTCCTTCACCCACCCGCAGGCCTCCACATTGACCAGGCTAGTGAACTCGGTGGGCTCTGTCTGAGCTCAGTACTGGAAACAGTTGCCAAAAGCCACTGCAGCTTAGGGCAAAGTATCCTCGAGTTTTAAACATGTTTAATTGATTGACTAAAATTCCAAGACTCATTAACTCCCTATGAAAATGAGAAATCCATGACTAGGTCAGAATTCGGTGGAGAATAAAAAACCGTAAATGTTCGCCTAACTTCTGAGGAAGAAAGAAATAAATCTGACATCACTAAACACAACAAACACCAAAACAAACTCCAGATGGGCTAAAAGGCAAAACAAAAATAACTAGGGGAAAATATATATTGAAAGTTATTTAATCTTGCCTACAAAGCAAAGGCAGGAACAGGAAACACAGAAAGTTAACATTTGCGATTCATTAGGACATATTTTCTGTCATCAAAGAAAAACATAAACCAAGAGAAAATGGTCAATGGGGAAGAGAATTACATATGGCAAAAGTAATTAACTTGAAGTTTTAATAAATCACCGCAGGGACAGTGCCAAGAGCCCTACGGACATTTTTTAAAAGAATGTAAGTTTGTTGTGAATGCCCAGGGAGTTTAAGAAAAATATGCTCATCTTTATAATATGTTCATAAATATCACAGAAGCTTTGTATGTGAAATGGCATTGAGAAAAAGAATGTAAATAAGTCTAACACAATATATAGACTTTTGCAAAGAAATGATCAAACCCTATTAAAGGCATAAGCAAATGGGGGTATCATATTAATAGGAAGATGAAATATACAAAAAGATACTGTCTCTTAACAGTCACAAAAATGTAACACTAAGTATACCCTTCTACATTACAGCAAGTCCTAAGCTAGCCTGGCTCAGCAACCTGTGGTGAAAGAACTGCTCAATCTGGCATGATCCTGGGACGTAAGAGTGCCACTGGGGTCACAGGAGGGACAGGCCCAGGAAGCACAGTTGATCCAGCTCAAGTGACTTCCTGTGAATCAGGAACAGTTGTTCTCATTACTAACACACACACAGACTACCTAGTTAGATTTGGATTTCAGGCTCCACACATTCTATCCTGAAACCCCTAAACAGTGCACAGTGTATACAATATACAAAGCCCTTTCTTATCATCGGATTATTCGGCGTGTCGTTGACACAGCTACATAAAGAGAACACTGAAACAGCAAGGAAAAAAATAAAAATAAAAAAGCAGCAAGGAGAGGCCAGTCACACAGTACCAGTACTACACAGATGGGAAGATATGATATATGTATATGTGTATGTATGTATATATATATATATTTCTTATATATATATTTTTTTCCTACTATAACCTGTTCAGTCTGTATAATGTTACTTATGCATGTTTTCGTAACTGACCTTTGGTATTAGATAACCATTTTCTGTGCTCTTTCCTGGGGGAGAGTATTTGTCTTGATCTCCTCATTCCTTATTTGCCCATATAGTTCTTTTTGTAGAGCTGAAGCGCATGATTTCCCCCCATCCACTTTGGCATGCCTATTGTTGTTGTCCTTGTTCTGCTCACGTTTGGCAGTCACATTGGTGAGAATGTATGGGCATAGCTTCTGACTTCACTAGGAGATACAGTCTCACAGCAAACTCCTGGTCCTCTGGCTCTTACGATCTTCCCACCTCCTCTTATGCAATGCTTGCTAAGCCTTAGACTTCAAAGTATTTTGTAGATGGATCCATTGGATCAGAACTTCATAACTGCCTTTTGATTATAATTTTATGTATCGGTCCAAATCTGTTGCGAAGAGAAGTTTCCTCAGTGAGGGGTGAAGACTACACTTATCTGTGAATATAAGGACAGATATTTAGAATGTAGTTCAGGATTATGCTGGTTTAGTGACTGCACCAGTTTGAAAGCCCCCAAAGAGCAAATGCGGGTTCATTTTCCTCGTATCTCCCCTGGCTTTTGTTGTCTCTTGTCTTGCTGGTGCTTGCCATTATTACTGGGCTAAGATGAAATCTCCAAGTTGTTCGGGTTTGCATTTCCCTAATTGTTAAAAATAATGAGCATTTTAAAAAGATATTTCTTAGTTACTTTTTTTTCTTCTTTTGTGAACTCTCTGTTCAGATTCCAGGCCCATGTTTGTATGGGTCATTTCTTTAATTCATTGTCTTTACAGTGTTTTATATATTTATTCTGGATGGTGGTCCTCCGTCAGATGTCTAGATGGCAAAGATGATCTCCCATTCTGTGGGCTTCCTCTTCACCTGGCTGTTTGTTCCTTTTGCTGTGCAGAAGATTTTTAGTTTCATGAAGTTCCACTTGTCAATTGTTGGCCTTTATTCTTGAACAAATAGAATCCTTTTTTTTTCTTTTTTCTTTTTTTTTTTTTATGGATTTTCGAGACAGGGTTTCTCCGTAGCTTTTGGTTCCTGTCCTGGAAATAGCTCTTCTACACCAGGCTGGCTGCTCCTTTTGCTGTGTAGAAGTTTTTTAGTTTCATGAAGTTCCACTTGTCAATTGTTGGCCTTTATTCTTGAACAAATAGAATCCTTTTTTTTTCTTTTTTCTTTTTTTTTTTTTTTGGATTTTCGAGACAGGGTTTCTCCGTAGCTTTTGGTTCCTGTCCTGGAAATAGCTCTTATAGACCAGGCTGGCCTCGAACTCACAGAGATCCGCCTGCTTCTGCCT
>NC_022017.1:19759540-19767499 GCF_000317375.1 Microtus ochrogaster
GTAGCACACTGCCTATGTTTCTTCCAGCAATTTCAGTGTTTGGGTTTCACATTTGGGTCTTTGATCATTTGCTGTCAGTTTTTGTGCAAAGTGATAGACATCAATCTACTTTCATTCTTCTGAACACAGACAATTTATTTACTCTGTATTATTTGTTAAATTTGCTTTATTTTCTCCAGATTGTGTTTTTGGCATCTTTGTTCAGTTCAAAGTGGCCTAAGTTATGTGTGTGCATGCTTCGGTCTTGATTTTCTTCTATAATAAAAAGTTATGATGGGACAAATGTCACATAATAACAGTACTTTTAATATTATAAAACATGCATGGTCTTATCCTCTGCTGGTTAGTGCTCTGCCAACTCAGACAAGCTAGGGACATCTGGAAGAAGGAACCTCAGTTGAAAAAGCACCTCCATTAGTTTGATCTCTAGGAAAGTCAATTGATTTTCCTAATCAATGATGGGGGAGAGCTCAGCCATCAGCAGACAGTACTTCCCTGAGCAGGTTGTATTGAGTTGTGTAAGAAAGTAGGATGAACAAGGCCATGAGGAACAATCCTGTAAGCAGTGCTTCCCAGGGTCTGTGTCTTGGAGTTTCTGACTTGATTTCCCTTAGAGATATGCCATGACCTGGAAGTTGTGAGATAAAATAAAATCTTTCCTCCCCAAGTTGCTTTTGGAAATGATCTTTATCACTGCAATAGAAAGCAAGTTAAGGCACACACTTTGCAGAAATATATTTCTCTAGTAAATATATAAAAATTGTGTATGGAAATAGCATTCCAGGAAATGAAACTCAAGCCAGGTGGTGGCATACACCTGTAATCCAAGCTCTTGAGGGGTGGGAGCAGTTGCATTGTGTCCTCCTTAGGGTTATTTTTGCTGTGATGAAACATCACCAGCTAAAGCAAATGGGGAGAAAGGGCTTTATTTGGTTTCATCTACAAAGGATCTTATGCTCTCTTCTGGCCTCCTCAGGTACCTGCAATGTTTTACACACACACACACACACACACACACACACACACACACACACACACTTCAAACACACATCTTTAAAAGTAAGGTAGGGCTGTGTTGTTCCACAATAGAGCATTTGCTTGGTACTGGGAAGACTCTAGATTGGATCCTTAGCATTGCAAAATAATATCAATAATATCAATAATGGAAAGAAAACTAGAAAACACAGTCTTTTGTTCTAATGGAAGAAAACTTGAAACTGGATGCCAGCGATAAGTTCTCATTTGTTTGTTTATGCTGTTTCTTTTCATTTGAGACAGAATTGTTGGTCTTAACAGTTCTGACCTCCTTCTCCAGCTTTAAGTGTTGAGATTTGCTGGCAATGGTCACCATGTGGAATTGATATTTTTATTGCATTTGAATATTAAGGGTATCAGAGAGAAATATCATACATTAGTTTTCCCCTAAACAAGCCATTGCTTTCATATTGCTGGACTTAATATAGGTGATCAAAAGATATTTGTTAGATTAAATGAAATGGTATGATCAATGGTCATATTTAATCTCTGCTGCTAAAATAATATGAAGATAAATAAGACTATGAGTCTTTATATTGCATTCCTTAGAGGAAAAATTATATGAAGTTTCTTTTGAGAAACACTGTTTTGACAAGTCAATAATTTAATGATAGAATGTAGTCATATATCCTTACCATATTTAAGGACCGTTGTAAAGCAAAGGCACAGACGTGCTTACTTTGCAAATAGAGACAGATGTTAACTTTTTGCCATTGGTCCCATAGTTACTAACTTCTTCAGATGCTATCCATTATCACAAATGAAAAAATTTAATTAATCTCACTATTAGAAGCATACATCTTTGTGGGGACATTTAATATGTAGTTGGTTAATTACCTTAGAGTAGTCATACAGATTAATAAGAAGACAAAAGTTTACTACAAAACAAGCTCTTTCAGAGTGTCCAGTTATTAGACTGATAGCTATTATATACACACTATGACTTGGCTCTGTGGTGGGGGAAACCCAAAAATCTCCTTCTCTATGCCGAAATATCCCGCTGTCAATTAGGAAAACTATCACATAGTAATATGACAGAAGCAAAGGAAAGAGCTACACCTTTCTGAGAAGTACACCAAATACTGAACGTGCAAGGAATGTTAGGTGTCAAGGAGCAAGAGGAACATGGGAACAAGAGAAAGGGGTGGGTAGAGAGGAAGGAGAGAAGGTGGCACACTCAAGGGGAAGTGTGGAGAGTGTCTACCGGCAAGGTTAAGAGCAGGAAGCTGATCGTGAGATTGGGTAGCAGAGGTGCTCCCCTTAAAATGATCTGCCCCAAGGTGACCCTGAAAGGTCCTCTACAGAATACCCGCCCCCTCCCTCAGCATGTCTGTGTGGGAATAGCAAGAGATTTACAAGTGGGGTTGGTCTCGGGCATTTTGGTTATTTGATGAAGGATTACATTTTACATTTGAAGTAACTTTGGAATGTGTTCCTACTCACTTGCTTCTTACTATTTCTACATTCTTATGCCATCTTTTTCCTCAAATCAGTCACCCTGAAAGTACGTCCTACTAGGAGGAAAACTAAAAGTGCATTGCTACAAACAGTTGGGAAATTTATATTTTCAATTGCACAAGAAGATCATTATTAAACCAGAACGGAAAATTATTCCCTCCACCAAAAGACCATATTGCTGTTGCCACCCAGCATGTAAAAACTGCTGGAGCAGACTCCAAATCCCACAGAACTCAGAGGAAAAGCTGAAAGAGACCAAAAAAAGTCCCTGAAATCACTTTGAAGGAAGGCAATGGTTCTTGAGTCACAACAAACACAGTTAAAGACTTTATTTTTATTTTATATGTGTGTTTTGCTTGCATCTAATGCCTGAAGAGGGCAGGAGAAGGCCCTATAGTCCATGGAACTGGAGTTACAAATGACTGTGAGGCACTGTGTGGGTGCTGGGAAGAAAACCCGAGTCCTCTGCAAGAGCAACCAGTGTTCTTAACTGCTGAGCCATCTCGCCAGGCTCCTAATGACTGAATGTAATGACTAAATGCATTGACTTATCTGGGAGAGGTTGAACCACGAGAGTACAGAAAGCAAGAGACAAACTTGAAAAATACCTACCTAGGAAAACCAGTACTAAGGTTAATTTGGGTCCAGGGAAGCATGAGACCATTCCCTTAACACTGATTTTCAATCCTCTGGCAAAATCGCCCTATTTCTAGAATGTGAATGAATGAATGAATGAATGAATGAATGAATGAATGAATGATGATGGCAAATGTTTATTAACAACCTGCTATACTAGGTGTGATGATGTACCTTTAGTCCCAACACTTGGGAGGCCGAGGCAGGCAAATCACTAGTCTACATAGTAAGCTCCAGAAAGCCAGGATGACTATTTTATAAGATCCTGCCTCAACAAAGAAAGAAACCTGTTAAATGTGAGACACTAGCAAAAGTTAACAGAACTGGCACATAGACATTTGCTGAAGTCTAAATACATTAAAAGGGAAAGGAAATGTTTTTAAATAGGAAAGCAAATTGAGGGAAAGGTTTCATCTAATCAATATTCCTGTCAAAGTCTTGGAGGCAAAAGACATTGTGAAGGATTCCAGAAACCTGATAGTGTTTATTATGGCTACAGACAGGAAGGAATGTGAACCAGAGAGTTGTTACAAAGCCAGCTGCCCCAAGACAGACTCTGAGTGTGGGGGACTTTTCTGAGCTCACACTATGTTAATTGTAGTCTTTATAGCAGTGGAACTGGAGTGCTGGTAGTCTTCTAGGGGATTGTCAAGCTATGGGATGGGCAAAGTAACAAATGTCCAAAAAAGACAGAAGAATGAGTCTCAAAGAAGGGAAGGTCACAGTTCTGTTGAAGTGACAACAGCCCTGAGAGGCCTGACTGTCATCAGTAGGGACACTAGATTCAAGAGTACAGCCTTCACTCTGCAGGCAGAGTTAGTAGTTGTGATTGAACTGCAGCATGATTCTAAGATATTGCAAATAAATCCAGGAACATGAGCCAAGCCTGTCCCTTGTGGATCTTTTGAGTCCTGTTAGGCAAGCTGGGCTTTACCCAAGAGTCACAGGCTGGCCACTGTGGAGTCAAGTCTTGCTTGAGAGAAGGGCGTGAAAGATTGTACTTTCCAAGTGATGACTGTGGAAGGGATTATTGTTTTAACGTTAAAATAATGGACTGAAAAGAAAAACACCAAAAAAAGATGATATGTTTGAAGACTATGGAATGAACCCTAGAGCAAGATGATGGAGGCTGAATAGAGCTGTGTAGTAGGGTTGGGAAATACATTCTAACCATAGAATGAATGAACTTGTGGATTTGATGGAGCAGTTCAAATTATGAAAACTTATGCATTGAACGAGGCTGATACATTCACTAAACCAATGCCCACCACATGTGAAGCACAGAAAAGCTGACCAATAGAATATGCATATATTATAATGGGGACTTACCAGAATGGCTTGTAATCTGTAGGTGCCACAGAGTCCACCAATGACTCTCTTCACACTGTCGAACCTGAGAACAGAGCTGCATGGACTGCAAAACTGGATGTCTTAGCAGTCCCCAACTGGTGCTGATGGCATTGAGAAGTTCTGGAGAGTCACTGGTCTTCAGTCCAGGAGATTTGTCTCTCAGTTCTTTCCAGATGTAATATATTGATAATCTACATTAACCAGAAGTATAGAGAACAAGCTTAGTTTCAGAATCATTAGCTGCTGCGTGTCTGTGTCCCATCCAACTGGTAAATGACTCCATGTGCTGGTCAGGACTAAGAGACAAAACGTGGCTATCAATAAGTTTTAAAACAACTTAATACCAATAACTGATCCAGAGAGAAACATATTAAAACCTCCAGAGAAAATTATACAGAAGGAAAAGATCAGTACCTAGGACAGTGCTCCAAGACCCACTTTGACTGTCAACATGCTTAGGGCCTTAGAAAGGTCTTCATAGTCTATAGACTAAGAAGTTGAAGACGAAGGGAGAGGCAAATCTGGTGTCTGCCGAGGTCTCACTCATGACTGTGCCTTCTTGCTGCAACTACACACGGTAGAAGAGACGAATGTGTTCTCACATGGTGAAGGCATGGCGGCACACCACCTTGCATCTTTATACCACCACGTACCTTTCCAATCTTACTGTGTTTTAGATACACAAATACAATCATGCAATAACTGCCTAAACTATTACTGTCATGGCATAGAGGTTTGAAGCCTTGAAATACAGACAGTATGTACCACATAGCCTAGGTGTGCTGTAGGCTGGGCCATCTAGGTTTGTGTGGCTGCATTAGTATATGTTTTCTGAGAACACTGATGTGAACACAATAACAAAATCCCCGGTGGCAAATTTCTTCAATATAACTGGGCTGTTATGTAACAGGTAGCTATAACTGGTTTAAACAGCCTTAGATTTAGTGACCTGGTTTTTCAGGATTTTGCTCATCACAGTACAGTGACTCTAACCTGTGGGTTGCAACCCCTTTAGGGATGAAAGACACTTTCACAGAGGTCCCCTAAACCATCAGAAAACACAGATATTTACATTATGTTCCATAACAGTAGCAAAATTACAGTTATGAAGTAGAAACAAAAATAATTTTGTCAATGGGGGCCACCACAACATGAAGAACTCTATTTAAAAGGTTGCAGCATTAGGAAGACAGAGGATTAATGTCTTGGTAAGTAGTAAAGATAAAATTTAAATCAGTAACTCTATTATTTGGACATGGTTCTTGCTACCTAGCCAACAGGCAAGAAGTGCTTGAGGTGTGAGATCCCAACAGCAATGGGTGTTGAGTCTTGTCTTGACAGATACAGAACTAAGGCTAATATCTCTGACTCTTAGTTCAGAGGTAGGATAATAAGAAGGCATTCTAACTTTTGACATCTGTCTTTCAGTTCACTGTACCTCAGTGGGTCCCATACCAGATGGGGGGACCCACACAGATCATAGCAGGAAACCATCATCTCAGGGACATCTCCTCCCCTCAGCATCAACTGACAGCCACATTCCCCTAAACAAGCCTTGGGAGATGCTTGAGGCACATGTGCTCTAAGTCTCTTTTTGAATGCCAGATAGGAAACCACTTAACTCTTCTCCACTGATGGCATCACAATCTCCATGACACCAGAGTCTTCCTCTACTTCATATGCCAAGAGTTGGTCTAGACTTTAATCCACGTAGATACTCAATTAATATCACATGAATGTATGGTAGCAGCCCACAGAGATGGAAATTTAAGCTGTTGGTAAGATAAAACTCCTTGCATTTGAGCTACTGGCTACAAAGTGGATGTTATACTGTCTTTAGTTTTTTAATTGCTGATGACATTAATCGGTAGAAGATGACTTTTTAAATATGACCACATCAGGTTATTATCTAAGGAGGATCTTTCTTTTCCTGTTGAGCATACCTCCCAGAAGGGCTCCACCCAAGTCCCTGGACCTATGTGTTTCTTAATGGTCTGGTAGACTTCTGCCCTGTCCCATAGTCAATCTAATCAGTTTCTTAATGTAGACTCCTTTCAAAACCAAAATATTAAGCACTAATGGCAAGCATAAATTGAAAGTAGACATTTCCCCTTCCCTATTTCACACAAAAGTGGACCTGGGCAACTGAAATGGGGATATTTCATATTGCAACAAAGGAAGTGAAGCAGGGCAGAGAGAGTTCAGGAAAAGGAGGCTTTTCAAGATAAGGACCAAACTAGGAACTGTGCCCTCCTCCTTACGAACACGTAGGGCACCAAAACCCCTCACTGCTTACTGAGATACAAGCCAGCAAATTCCCAGGTCAGAGATGCTTTTCCCAGTGAACCACTAGCTGTAGCAATGTATACACAAGACCCTACAGGAGGAGGAACTAGTAGAGGGTGAGCAGACACTCAGCTGCCCAAGCAAGTTCTCCAGCACTGTGATGCCGAGCCTCGGGCATCCTGGACCCTGGTGTCCTTAGGGACACATTACTGCTCACGCCCCATCTTTAGTTCATTCTACTCTCTCCTCCATGTTCATGTGCATCCTTTTGTCTCCAGGCCTGTCCTGGAGGAAAAGTGTCCTGTTTGACTTCCTCCATTTGAACAAAATAGTCTCCTCTATCTCCTTTGGCCTCTCCTTGTCAACATCCCTAGCATATGGTGCTTAGTGGCTCTGTATTGGTTTACCTGCCTCCAGGCTGCAAGCAATGGCTATCTGCCAGGCTATAATTTATCTCAAATGCTGGCCACTTAGAAGTACTTCAGTAAATATTTGTTCGAGGAACAAGTTCAGCGTACAAACTTTAAAGACTTCTCATACTTTTTTATACTCAAAAAGAACTCTTAGAAGCAGCATCCGATCTCAGAGGACACATGCAGTTGTTGCAAACACTGTCTATTTTCATTAAGTTAACTGAATTCTTACACCAAGCTTTTTTTTTTTGCCACCAGGCTGGCAGGAGATTCATTTGATCTGATCAGGTAGGGACTGGATCCTTCTCTGGTATCTCTGAGTCAGGTGGTCTAGCTGTGATACCCGAAATGAAGGACTCAGTTTCATTGTGGTTTAAGCTTAGGGCTGTCCTGTCAATCTGTGCCCCAAGCTGTGGGCTTGATGGGAGCCACCCCTGATCACCCCTCCCACCAACACTAGCAAGGGTTTGCTTCCTTTGGCCCAACAGCACACATCCTCTTCAGTCAAGCAGCCCAGAGCCACTTCTGTGTGAAACCAGAAAGGGGAAACTGACTTCAATTTTTTTTACATATGTTTATGTTGCTAACATTTAGTATTTTGTTTATGAAAATTACCCTGTTTAAAAATAGGCCAAATAGGCCTGGTGGTATACATCTGTAATGCCAGAATGTGGGAAGCTGAAACAGGAGGACATCTGCAAGTTCAAGTAGAAGCCAGTCAGGCCTACATAGGAAGGATCTTGTTCCCCATACCCTGAAAACACACACACACACACACACA
>NC_022017.1:19767599-19769083 GCF_000317375.1 Microtus ochrogaster
AGTTTTTTGTTGCTCTGTTGAGACACCAAAGTAACACACACACGCACACACACACACACACACACACACACACACACACACACACACACACATTACTCAACCATGCTCACTGTTTAACTATACAACTCAGAGCTCAACTTGGGCCTTTGCCAACAGGTTTTCAACAGTAGGAAAATTTAAGTCTTCCTAACTGATTTGAGCAAAAACTTACTGGTACTTTGACCTTGAACTTGCTGGAACTTGGTGTGGAAGTCCCATCTGTGTGCTGTGGTTACCACTAATGCATAAAGAAACTGCCTTGGCCTGTTGATAAGGCAGAACTTAGGTAGGCTGGGAAGATGGAACTGAAAACTGGGAGAATAAGGGCAGAGTCAGGGACACTATGGATCCACCACCGGAGAAAGATGTGCTGAAACTTTGCTGGTAGGCCACGACCTCATGGTGATGCACAGATTAATGGAGATGGGTTAAACTAAGATGTAAGAGTTAGCCAATAAGAAACTAGTGCTAATGGGCCAAGCAGTGATTCAATGAATGCAGTTTCTGTGTGGTTATTTCGGGACCAAGCAGCCAGGATGAACAAGCAGGCCCTCGCTCCAACAGGAACTGATAGAAATCAATTTACATTCTTGATTAAAACTAATAAATGCAGCAAGGGTTTGAAGAGGCTGTTTCCCTATGAGCCCTGCCCCCTTGATAAATGATAGATATAGGGAAATAAATCTCTCTTTCTTATTAAGCCATACAATTGAGAACCTGGGTGAAGCACTGGGGGGGAGGGGGCAACAGCTGACAGAAAATTACCAACAGAGGCTGCAAACTGATATTAATAGAAATTAGTACTGGACAGAAATCCATCACAATAAAACATGTGCCTTCAAAAGATTTATTAAAAGGGACAGAAGAAAAAGCATTCTCTGTATAGCTGAGTTAAATTGCTGAGTTTCAGATTAAGCCAGATCCAACAGGTATCTTTACCTCAGACTGGGGACATAAGAAAGATAACAAAACAATATACCAGTCATGCCACTGATTATAAATCTTTCAAGATGGTTAGACAAAAGTAGATATAATCATCATGTCACAAAGTGTTTAATCTCAAAATTTGTTATTGACCTATGATGAAATTAACACTAACAAATAGTAACATGGGTGTGTACCTAGTGCGATGTCCGGAAAGAATGGGAAAATTATTGATATAATTATTTATTAAACTTTGTATAGTTCCAAGAAAGCTCTAAAGCATTTATCATGACTATGTGGTATGTGGTGTTTCTTTTCTGGTCCAATCTACTAGGTGTTCTGTATGCCTCTTGTACGTTTGTAGGCCCTCCTGCCTTAGATTAGGGATATTTTCTTCTGTGATTTTGTTGAAAAATATTTTCTGTGCCTTTGACCTGAGTTTCTTCTTTTTCTATTCCTATTTATTCACAAATGTGCTCTTTCCGTAGTATCCCAAATTTACTTGGTACTTTTTTCTGATC
>NC_022017.1:19769183-19794863 GCF_000317375.1 Microtus ochrogaster
TCTCTCTCTCTCTCTCTCTCTCTCTCTCTCTCTCCTTTCCTTTATTGTTTTATCTTTTTTTAACTTGTCATTTGACTGGGCTATCCATTTATTCTACCTTGTCTCCAATGCCTTGGATTCTATATTTTATCTCTGTGTTGGTGAGGCTTACCTCAGAGGATTTTGTTTGACTTCCTAAACTTTTCTTTATAGTTTTATCTCAGTTTGGGTCTTTTCCATGTTTCTATTTCTTCTTTCTGTCTTGGACTGCTTTTGTCACTCCATTCCATTCTTTGTGTTTTCACAAACTTCGTTGAGGGGTGTATTCAGATACTCTTTAAGGAGTTCTAATGTATTCATAACAGCTCTTCTTAAGTCCTTGTCTTGATCTTCAGCTGTGTTACATTTCTCAGGGCCTACTGTCATATGGTTGCTATGCTGATAGAAACATAATTGTCTTTGATGTTAACGGTGCTATTTTTGTAGTGATGTCTAGGTTAGCATGATTGTAATCCTAGGTGTTGATATCTGTTCTTTCCTTTGATGAGTAGATGTTCCACTTCTTGGTTTCTGTTGCCCTCTCTGCGTCTTAGGGAAGTGTGAGGCTGTGGGTTGCCTGGTGGAGAGTGCGTCTGTGGACTGATGGGTGGCAAAGAGAAATAAGAGTGGCTTAGGAGAAAATGTCGAAAGAGGCTTCAGGAAAGAGTTGAGGGGATCCTGCTCACACTAAAAGGTAGAGCCCACAAGGAACTGGAGGTTTATTTGAAAGAGGAGATCATACAATTAAAGTGCAATAAGATGAAGAATCATCTGGGGAGATACATGAAAGGGCTAACTAGTACCCTGGGCCTGAACCAAGAGCTGGAGTCTCCACCGAATGAAGGGGAGGTTGGAGGAGGGACACGTGTTAGCAAGTTATTAACCAGAGAGATGATGATGATGGACAGAAAGGAGAGTGTAAACACCTCTCTGAATTTTTGCCAGGTCTGGCTACTGGGGGTATTTGGGGATGGCGAGAGGAAAGGGGATGGGCTATAACTGGGGCTGAGATGTGGGGAGCCTGAGAGTGTCTTCATGAAGGAGGAAGGCTGGGTCCACTGTAAGGTTCAGTGGAGCCCCCAGGAAACCGAGCAGAATGAAAGGACAACCCCCACAAGCACACTGCTACAGGGCTGGGAATGGGACTGGGGGAATGGCAGCAGAGGGCTGGATGGAGAGTGAAGATGACCTTCGTGTTTCCAAGGACAAGGCTTAGTTTTTGCATGGTGTCACATATTTCTGGTGTGTTCTTTTCCTGTGTTTTGTTGTTGATGATATATTTCATATTTCTTGTTTGGTTGATCTAGATCCTCTATTTTACCTTTGAGTCCTGATATTCTATATGGAGTTTGATCCATTCTACTTTAAAGGCTTTCCTTTTCAATTTTTTTTAAAGAATGTTTAGTAGAAAGTAATGTAAATTGCGTTTTTTTAATTTATTTATTATGTATACAATATTCTGTGTGTATGTCTGCAGGCCAGAAGAAGGCACCAGACCTCATTAGAGATGGCTGTGAGCCACCATGTGGTTTCTGGGAATTGAACTCAGGACCTTTGGAAGAGCAGGCAATGATCTTAACCACTGAGCCATCTCTCCAGCCCTCAATTTTGTTTTTAATATTATAATATAATTGCAACATTTCTCCCTTACTATTCCTTCCTCCAAACTCCTACATGGCCTTCCCTGCTCTCCTTCAAATTCATGACCACTTCTTCACTAATTGTTATTTCATGCATATACATAGACAACTGATAGACAGACAGACAGATAGATATATAGATAGATAGACTGATGATAGATAGATAGATAGATAGATAGATAGATAGATAGATAGATAGATTTATATGTTCTGTAAGACAAAATAAGAGACTTTAATGGACATCACTGGTCAAGTTGTTATATTAAGAGTCACTCAGAAGGACTCAACACTGCAAAGAGAAATCCCTAAAGGGTGACCTTCCAGCCACCTTGTTCTTAATCCCTATGCCTTCACTCTCTCATCTAGGATGCAGGAGGAACCCAAGATAAACAGTGGCAGAGCAGGGCAAAGAAGGGAAAATGAGGAGGAAATAATTTAAGCTCTTCTTTCACATTCTACTCTGAATTCATGTCTCATTTGATATTTATTACAAAACATTAACCTTATTTTTTCTTCCAAAATTGCAAAAACGTGTTGAAAAGAGGAATAGAGCAAATAAAGCACAAGACTGTGACCACAGAAGATTTGGAGAAACATAGATGTCACACAATGGTGGCAACCAGAATGGCTTCACAGGGGTGGAGCTAAGTGGGAGATAGAACTCTCTTGTGAAGGTTTTACAACTATAACAGTGGCCCATTCAGCACAAGGGTGGGGTCACCTCAGTGCCACCTACACAAAACCTCCAGTCCAGACATGGAAATGTGATCATATTTCTTGTATATGCCAAAGTTCAAGTCTCCTTACATGGAGAATGTTGTGTAACAAAAATTCCTGGGGAGACACAACACACACATCTACTCAAACCAGAGAAGGAACTCTAGACAAACCAATGCCGAACAATGATTTGGAGATTACTCTCTGGAACATAAGTGAGGAGTTAAAGAATACAAAAATGACTCAAAGGCAACGTCATCACCAAAGATCACCTAAGCATGGTAATAACTCACAAAGTTGGGAACCTGGAGCCTGCTGCCCAGCCTGCAGACAGCTCAACAGGTGGATGTCCTTTCCGAGCAATTCAATTGACCTAAACCTCTTCTAGGCAGCTCAGCTGGCATGTGATTTGTTTGTTTGTTTATTTTAAGAAAGCTAGTCTAGTTTCAGAGGCTTTTTTTGTATTGCTTCTCTGGGAGGGAGGGGCCTAGTGAATCTGGTCAGTTTCAGGGATTTCCTAAAGCTATTTTGAGTTCTTAATTTTCCATCTTAAGGAGCTTCCCTGAGAAATGGAATGGTTCAGTTTCACAGTCTTGGAGAGAGTGACTATACATGTCTACCTATGGCTAAGAATTAGGCCGCCATGCTGTCACAACAATTGGTTTTTCTCGGACGCTTCACAAGTTGTTATGAGTTGGGGTTGAGGCTGACAACAGTGATGATCTATGGGCATAAACATGCACGTTTAGACGGCAGTTTAATAGGCACATCACATGCAACCAGTAAAGCAATAGAAGTAGCTTCCCCATTGACCATGACCTTCCCAGCCACAGATTATTGTCTTGGGTTACAATACCAGATGTGAACTCCCTGTTCTGGTCTTCCATAAATCACATCAGAGGGCTGTTGGTTTCACCAATGATAACTGAGCCACTACTGCACAAGCAGACACATCCTACCTGGTATGTCGGGATTTTAGCACAAAGGGTCCATAACCAAGCAGGAATGTTGGTGACAGTTCTCCACAGCCTGCATGCCCCACCGCTCTGGCATGAGGAAAGCCAGCCAGCAGGGTGCAATTTCCAGTTCAGCTTCTGCTTCTCTTCTTCATGTCCTCCAGTCAGAGGTATCTTCAGCAATAAGGTCTTACTTTCTTGTTTTGGAATAAAACTTACAGCAGTAGCAAATAACCTTTATGGTTTATAGGTCCTGGGGGTCTTCCCTGGTCAACAGCTAATAGGAAGTAGCCCCACGCTCGCATTAGGATTTTTATTCAATAACCATTATAGCCTCTGGGAAATGTCCTTTTCCACCCATATAGGGTACGTTTTGAGTTTTTTCTTTCACTCATTCTAGCGTGAGTAGGTTATGTAATGAGGTATGTGGAAGTACAGTTTTACCTAGATGTCTCGCCAATGGCTTTCCAGAGCTGCAAAAACTCAGAAGTTAGCATGATGTCATCTATATAATAATACCTTTTGCAGAGGGTGGGCAGGACAAGACAATATCCTGAACCACCATCCATAACAAATGGTGGAGTTACAAAATCCACCTTGGTGAAACACTCTGAAAGTCTGAGCAAGGATCAGGTGATCTCAGAGGTTCACAACAAAAACGATATTTAAGTCAGACATAAACAAGGCCTAGTACAGCATGGAAGGGTTTTATCCATTTGGATTCATTGCTTCCTTTGAATACAAAGTATGAATTCAAAGTATGAATCTTAACTATCTCTCTGTTGTCCTCAGTCGCTCTTTCTGAGCCATAATGTTTGCATATCCTGGAGCTCTCCCATGGAGCCTCCCTATATTCCTCCTACTATGATGAACTCTGTGGGCCTGGTTTAATATTCTCAGACCTACATAAGGCCAAGGGGGAACACGGTCCTTCTATAGTTCTTCCCTGCTCTACTTGTTGCTCCCTGGGTGAGAGTGCCTCTGAATTGGCACAGTAGTTCTGGCTCCCTCATTCACCATACCTGGCCGTAGAGGGAGTTTCTGCCTAGGCAAACCATCTCCACCTTTTGCTGGAAACGTACCCTCAGTACTCTGGGGAGATAATTAACAACCCCTGAGAAAGGCTTGGTCATCTTCACCTGTATGTTTCTCTCAAGGGTATCTTCTGTGAATTGCTCCTTGGGCTTTGAACCTTTCCAGGAGCTCCATAGACACAATTTAGCTTTCTATAAATTTTTTTCCTTGGGAACTCCAGCTCAACACAAATCTTGCCATATTTGTCTGTGGGTAAACTGGAAAACTCTCTTCCTCAGCTTCACTCCTCTCTTCTTGATTGTTCTCTCACTGCGTGCCCTCTCTTTACATTCCGGTCTAAGTCACTGGGGTCTGCCAAAGCCTTTCCTACTTTGTAAAGACCTTGCTGCACCAAATGGCTCAGCAAAGATGCTAAATCCCTACCAGTCTTGATGTTGAGTCAACATTTTGTTTAACTCCTGTGTGAGCATAGTTCTCTCTGACTCACTGAACTGGGATTCAAATGCAACTTCTCTTATTTCTAGTTCCCTTAATAGTATCTGCTCCTCCTCTGTGGTCCTCCAGTTCCCGATATTTATAGGGACCTCAAATAAAAACTGTCCTTTTGAAGTGACTCAGTAGGTCTAACTCTCTTCTAGGCAGCTTGGCTCCTAAGAGTGACTCTCAACCATCTTTATTGGCTACTCTAATGAGGTGAGGGAGGGTAGTGAATCTGGTCAGTTTCAGGAACTTCCAAAGCTATCTCAAGTTGTTTGTCTTCTGCCTTAAGGTGCGTCCCTGGGAAATGGGTTGTATCAGAAGAAACTGCTACACAAGAGGGTCTAAGCATCTGGCTGTCTCCCAGGCTCTTTAGCAACTGTGTCAAGATGTATGGTACCATGATGAATGGAGGGAGGAAAAAAGGTGAAACTACAAGATTTGCTTTGAGCAGGAACATCCGGGCTGCTCCTATTTTAGTTACTTTCCTTATCACTGTGACACTTGCCTGGAGCAACTTAAGTGGGGGAAGGTTTGTCTTAGTGGCAGTTTCAGTGCCAGTCATGGCGGGCAGACATGGCAAGGTGGAATAGTTTATAGCCCGGCCAGCCAGGAAGCAGAGCAGTCACCTAGGTGATTTTAAATCCAGTCAAGTTCAAAACAAAGATTTACTGCCGCACTACTGATTCCTCCTCAGGATGTGTTTGAGCCTAAGAGGTGGCAGAGCAATGTTTATTGGCGGAAAGGCTCAGCCTAGCATCAGAGTAACAGAAGGTCTTCCATGGTAGCAAAAGCCGCAGAGCTGGTCCAAGAGAAGACAATCCAAACCCGGTAGGAAGACAGTGGCTATGACTCGTCCCTCAGCAATCACAGCTAGACACATAGGCAGGCTGTAAAAATACTGTGTGGAGTGTCACAGAGTCACAGAAATCAACAAAATGCAAGTCATGTTTCAGGAAGGAAGCAAAGCATGAAACAGTTTGGTTTCGTTCTTCTTCAAGTATTTGTCTCCAAAGCATCGAAAAGATGTTCCAGGTGAAGCTGGCATTTCAAGCCAAGGTGCTGTGGAGAAGTGAGTTAAAGGACTCCTCCTGCGGTTGATAAGGAGGCTCTTGGAAGCATTTCATTTCATCAGAGGTTGAGGACAGTATCCATTCCAGATGCTTCGCTGCCGTAATTGCGGTCAGAGATGGAAACTGTATGAGCAAGAGTACAAGCAAATACATTTTTACTCACGCAGTCCTAAATCAAAAGCTGATTCCCACTTGCCCATCACCTACTGTCCATCTAAATGTGCATGGTGGAGGTGGCGCTGCACCTACTGAAACTGTCCCAAAGGCAAGAATAACCTTCAGTTTAAAATATTCTGGAATTTCTCGAACTGTACACACAAACATTCTTTCTTGGTCAGATTGTAGCTCCTAGATGGCTATTTTTGTTAAAAAAAACAAAAAACAAAAAAACAAAAAACAAAAAACAGTCAACCAAACAACTATCACCCCACATAGGTTTCACCATTGCTGGGAAACTATCAAATCCTGAGACAGAAAAGAAAAATGTCATGTACATTGCCATCTTTGGCAGAGGAAAAATGTGGTCACGCTTGCGTCAGGACTTTCAGGAAATGCATTCACTGTGTGCAGAACCCTTCCCAAGTGCTTTATAAATACTTGTTGACTAGATGGTTGGTGCTTTGCCTTATGGGAAGAAAGTGCCTCTTAGTGGGGAGAGTGTGCACACTTGAAATGTCGGGAACTTGAGGAAGCAGGTAAATGCCAAGATATTTTGAAATGGCGCCATCAACCACGCGGTTGGGCTTCGGCTTGCTGATGATAAAGCCGGAGAAGGCAATGGACCCGCCTGAGGTCTCTGAAATACAGGCAGCTTCTGATAAGTTTGTTTTTGTGAATTCAGGTGGAGATAAAAAGCAGTAGAACTCGTTAATTCTGCTCATGTGGCCTGGAAATAGGGGTTTTAAGAGAATGTAACTGGTTAGAGGAATCCTGTGATGAGGACAGAACCTAATGGTAGAGCCTTTACCTGACTCGTGCAAGGCCCTGGGTTCAATCTTGCCCAAGGCAATGTAAAAACAATGCCTGCTGAATTGTGGCACAAACACTCACACTAACGTTCGCAGCTGCTTGTGATCAAGGGCAGGAACAGACAGTTACCGTCAAAATCGTAGAAATTGGAGTATGTGTAAAGGTCCTTGTATAGCAGATAGATATCAAATGAATGATACCTGTTGTCATTATTATTTAAAATAATTTCAACATGAGAAAATGTTTAAGAGGACAAAAATTTAAGACAATTATAACACACATGATGTGTGTTACACACACCCCCACACACATGGTTTTACCTTGAGACTGTTATGGTTCCATTCACAAATATTTCAGCCTGTCTTTTTTTTCTTTTCTTTTCCTTTTTTCTTTTTTATTTGGTTGTTTGAGACAAGGTTTCTCAGTGTTGCTTTGGAAGCTGTCCTGGAACCTGGAACTAGCTCTTGTAGACCAGGCTGGCCTTGAACTCACAGAGATCAGTCTACCTTTGCCTCCCAAGTGCTGGTATTAAAGGCATGTGTCATGCTGCCCTGCATGCCTGTCTTTCTTAAGTGTAAGGGTTCTCAATAACTCATTTATTTTAATATATTAAGGAAAAGAAAATGCAGATAAACTTTCCTAGTTACGTTTGAGTGATAAGTCTCTTCTTTTCTTATTACTGTACAGTAAATACAGGTTTTCTAGGCTATGGACACTAATAATAAGTTCTACTTAAGGTTAATAAAAAGTACATGTATGCAGTAAGTGGCTTTAAATCTACCTATTTCTATTCATAAAAGCATTCATGATTTAATATAGCCATATAGCTGTAAAAAGATATAAGGGATTTAAGGAGATACATCCAAGGGTACAAAGCTAGGTCTTTCAAGTTCCATCACGCAATACTGATCACCCCCATCCCCCGTTTTCCTTCATCTTCTCCAGACACGACTTAGGCTGCCCTGGGTTAGGAACTCACACATATCCATTCACTGAGCATGCCGTCTTCCAAGAAGGCGCTTTCACAATGCCGCCCTTACACTCAGCGTGATCTACACGGGCAACCTTTCCTTCCTCTTTTACAGTGGCTGTACCTGAGGCAACTTGGCACTGTGCATCGTCATTATTTTTTTAGTAATTTTGACATCTCTTGAATTTTCTCTTCCAGCATCTACTCAACTATCACACACAAACACACACACACACACACACACACACACACACACGCACACACGCACACGCACATATTCCTTCACTCTGTCTCAGCCCTTCTCATTGTTTCTCTCTTTAGGGTAAACGAAGAAAATGAGAGGAACCACTTCTAATTAGCAAATTAACATAGGAGAAACTGCTTGAAGCCTCTGTTGTCCCATCTTCTGAGGGGAATAAGTGAGCTGAGCCACTTTAATAAATAAATAAAACAAAAGTAAATGAGTTTGCAGAGCCGGCTCTGAAAAGCCGCTTGGCTGAGATTAAACAGCTAGATGCAATGTTCACACTTCAGCTTCCCATTCCCAGTCTACTAATGAGAGTAACTGTGCTGTCTCTCCTGTGTGCACCGGGGCACACACCCTATAGCATGGAGTAGAGGGAGGGCTCAATAGAAAAGAAGGCATCTAGAAGTAAGGGAATGGCTGGGAAACAGAGACAATTGCATGTTTCTCCTCATCTGAGAAATCTATCAGCTCAAATGTAGAGTGGAGACTGTTTTATAGGAGTGAATGGACCAGCCAGAGGAGGAGAGAGGATGAGGAGGGTACCAGAGAGTCGATATGAGAAAGGGTGCCAATATCAAATGATATGCATGCATGAGACTATCATAAGGAGACCCACTATGCTGAGTGGTAACAAAATAAATCAATTTAAAATTACAATTTAAAAGCACACCAGTGGGATGAGTAAGCAAAATGAATTTGCCTAAAATTGTGAGATAAAGTAATTGGTTTTTAATGTGTCAGAATGTTTTGCCCATAAGTATGTATGTGCACTGTGTGCATGCCAACTGCCTGTGAAGGCCAGCAGTGGACACTTGATACCTTGGGATTTATAGATGATTGTGGGATGCCATGTGGGTACTGGGATCCAAACTCAGGTGCTCGCAAGAGCCAAGATCTCTATAGGTCCACTAATAGATTTTTTTTTAAACTTAAACCTTCATTTTCATATATGTGCGTGTGTGTGTATGTGTGTTAAAATATATATATTAGCATATGTATGTTAAAAATAAAAAGTAAATAATTCATAACCTTTAATTAATATTTATAACCAATGATACCATACTCCTAGCTGAAATGTGGTTCTGGGAATATACCATATCAAGGGAACAAACATCACAACCTCTGAAATGGGATGTAGTTAGTTAGCAAAGAGCCAATGAGTTTAAGTTTCTGTAACCTTAACCCTATGCAGCTGTCCAGCAGGAGACACTGGGCCCACCTTGAACTTGTAGGCTATGTGTATCCTTTTCATCCTGCAAAACTAGTTTGTTTAACAGGCAAACAGCGTAAAGCTGACCAAAGCGAAAAGCACATAGGACCTTCCTCTGTCCTAATGAGACAAAGAACCTAGGGACGAAGGACTCTACCAGACCCACAACGGGTGACAATCTTGGGTTTCACAACGAACCCCCCCAAAACTCTTTTCTCTTTAGAAACTAAGAGATTTTTAAGATCCCGTTTTGTTTAGCTCACATTGACAAAACACTTTCTCGGTAACAGAGAATTTGTCAATCCAGGGTCCAGGTACCTGGCCACACCCTAATTAACCTGTCTCATGGCTACATATACATGTATCCTAGTCTTTGTCTCATGGCTTCCTATACATTTTACGAAATAGTAGAGGGGATGGAGAGATGGTTCCGCATGTTTTTAATTCAGAAGACTCCAGTTGGCTTCCTAGCACCCATACTAGGCAGCCCCAAGCCAGTTTCAGAGTGCATGATGCCTTCTTGTGACATTCCCAAGTACCTGCATTCGCATGCTCATTCCCACACACAAAGAAACACATACATCTAACTTAAAATACACCAAATCCTAAGAAATAAATAAGAATTTATTTTATTCTTATCCTAAGAATAAAAGGGCACAGAAGGGAGGCAATGCTCACATGGTATAACTGTAAATGAGTCCATTTTCTTCCACCCAATTCTGGTTCCTAACTTCTTTGACATCCGGAGACACCAGGTCCATTCATATCCATTCGTACTATGATATGCTGAGCACATCTTTCCTAGGCTGCCATGGACTTACTCCTCAGACTCTAATCAAATCCACCTGTCATCAAAGGCCCATTAAGATAAGGTTCCTAGATATGAAAAACCATTGACATTATTGCAGTCTGTGGATTTCAAAAATGTGAACCGGGCCAGATGGACGGCGGACCAAATGCACTTGGGGTGTGATATGACCATGGCTTCACTACTATAGATTTTATTTCCAGTGTCAAATGACAAAATTGCAGCAATTTAGCTGAGCGCTCTCCATGGTTTTACTTCCCATTTAGAATCTGTAAGCTAGAGTAACTGGGCTGATGGACTGGAGGAAGACCCTGCTTTTGGTTTTGTTATTTTTTTTAAATGCAGTAAAGCTGATGAAAGGGGAAAGAAAAAAAAACTAACACAGGCAGGTCATTTCAAAGTCAGTGCCCTGTAAGAATGTGGACAGAGAAATGAACAATAAAAAGGCAATTGCTCAGCTGACACAAGATGCTTTTGGTTTCCCTTCTGTGTGAGGATAAGGCAAAGGAAGAAGAGCTCTTCTGTGGTACACCCTGGACCTGACCTGTTTGGAAATGTGACTGTGAGCACACCCATCTTGATCAAATCAGACCAGATATACCAGTCAGATCAAAGAGCTGCATCTCAGCTTGGTGACTCCATTTGTGTTTCTAGCCTGCTTTGTAGGGGCCTGGTATAGGAGCTTTGTTCAAAACAATGGCTTTCGATGTTTAATACTAGTTTCTTGTTTTCAATCAGAGTATGAATTCCTGAAAGTTCCAAACAAGACTACTGCAAATATATAGTGAACATAAGTTAAGAAAAAATAATCACCATGTTCACGGAAATGAAAGAACGGTAGGGTTGTTCAAGAGTCAGAGGAGAAACTAATATATGTGAGCCAGTGGAAGGTGAGTGAGGAACACTGAGTGTGTCTCAGTACCGATTGAGAGCTTTCAGGTCGCTCAAAGCATCCCCTTGACATGATCTCCTCTATGAGAACTGGTATCTTGGAAAGATGATAGAATATCTTGTGATACCAATTCAGAACAACTTCTAACAAATCTGACTTTGCGGAGCCTGGCTCCAAGAGAGAGGAAAGAAAATGTTGTCCTGACTTTGCTCTCCCAATCTGATGGGAAAACATCAACGTGGAAAGTCAGTTCATGCAAAAATGAAGAATACCGGTGTATTTGCAAAGATGTGTTTTTAAAAGTCATTCATAATTGTGTATGAAGTTTTATGTGAAGTCAGTTCTAATTTACTGCAGCTAACCAGGAAACTAGGAACATGGTCTTTCTCCTTAAATCATTGGACACTGGCAACCAGAAACAATGATGTATGTCTGTGATCTCAGCATTCACGAGGTGAGAGGAGGAGAAAGAAGAGTTCAAGATCATCCTCGGCATCATAGTGAGTTCAGTGCCAGCCTAGGTTCCACCAGACTCTGTCTCAAAACACCAAGTCACAGCAAAATTAACAACAACAACAACAACAATAATAATACCATTGAACATCAACTCCGTACTCTTTCCCCAACGCCAGAGAGGGAACTCAGACCTCACACATGCTCAGTCTATAATGGATCACTGAGCTACACCAAACTGAACACCATCTTTGAGGAGAACGGGTACAGTTTTAAAAATGTATACCACGGACTATACATTTTTAAATCCATGCTTGATTTTACTGAATTCATTCTTAAGTTCTTAGTGTGCTTTTAACTGTGGTGTCCCCTCCCTATCAGAGTCCTCCAGGCACAAAACATATGTCCTAGAAAAGCACAGGCTTTCTTTGAAGAGGAAACCCTCGTACATAGTGTGTCTGGAAGAATCCACGGTCCACAGCAATCTAGTCCTTACAGGAGTGTGAAAGGAATGCATTGGAAAGCTGCATTATAACAGGAAATGGGGACTGTTTAGAGAGGACGGACAGCTCCTCACCTTGACCACACTCACACTATGGGAAACGGAACTCAGGAAAGGACATCACCACTGTTCAGAATATGTGGGGAGTCCCTGCTGCACCTCCAATGAACTACCTTACCCAGCCGTTCAAGCCTTCCACACCTAAGGCCCTGGACCTCTCTCTGGCCTTGTTACTACTCACCTCTCACCTCGTTCACTCTCAGGGAACTCTGACCTTTGTCCAGGTCGCCTGTGCCTGCACAACCAGGATGTTCAAGGTCATCCTCTGCTTGCCTTTTCTTTCAGTGTGTCACAGGAGTTGGCAAGGTGCCTGCGCAGGACTGTGGCAGGCCTCGGGGATGGAGGCACAGCCGATTGCACTGGAGAAGGCGGTGCAGGAAGACACTGAGGTGAGATCGCTGTTGTCTGGTCGTTCTATTTTTTCAGCTTTAAAATGCACTTTTAAAACATTCTATCTGTCATCTTAATGAATTCACCAGAACTTCCCGTTCCTTTCTACCTGTCATCGAGGACTATTGATTGCCATCCCATCCTTTCCCTGTACTGCCTGGCCCCAGCGTCTAGTAACAACCAAGGTGCACTCAACCTCTCTATCAACAGTCTAGAGCCCGCAGGTCCATGACATCATGCGGTGTGTGTCTTATGCCTCATTTATTTCACTTCCATAATGGCTTCTAGTTCTGCCCACACCACTGCAGCTCACCGGGTTTCATTCTTTTTATGACTAAATAGCCATCCTCCACATTTATGTCCCTTATTGTCTTTGTGGCCATGCCAGTTGACAGGTCCTACTTGCTGGCCTCCCTTGGGTGTTGTGAACGGCTGTGCAGCAAAGTTAAGATTCCAGGAGCATTTTAAAGATTTTCTTTTATGTTTAACTGTGGGCTTGATTTTATGTCTCTGTGTTGTTATGTGAAGGTGTGTGGGGATGTGCATGGAGACTCAAGAGACTATGGAATGTCCTGGAGCTGGAGTTACATGCTACTGGATGTACATGGTAGGAATTGAACCTGGGTCCTCTGCAAGAGCAGTATATGCTCTTAACCACTGGGCTGTCTTTATAGTCCCAAGAGTCCCTTTAATATACTAATTTAATTTTCTTCGAATTGCTGTGGGATTTCTGAATCACGTGGCGAGTTTATTTTTGATTTTCCAAAGATCTCCACATTATCTTTCACAGTGTCTATGTGAATCATACCCCCCACCATCTCTTCAGAGCTGTTTTTCCCTCCGTCCATACCAGACTTGTTACCTTAGGTCCCCGACAACAGCCATTCTCCTGTGACTGAGGTAACATTGCAGTGTGGACGTGCTTCTGCCTGTCAATTCATTTCTTCTCCTTTCCTGGTTTACAGATGAGACTGAACAACAGCTCAAATTCTGACGGGTGTCTCCAGAGGCCATCACACAATACTGAGGCTGTGAGGACCCAGACAGACCCTTAGATCTATGAATAAATATATTTATCCTCCTGAGCACCACACTTACAAACAAAAATCATTAGGTTTCATTTTCTCCACTCGCCTAGCTAACTCTAATTCCTTAATCTATTTTATTCTAGACACTAATGCTGACTATGGTGGTTCTTCTTCCTCAGTTTGCTTGAATATTTACCTTGCTAGGAGGGAGTCTGGGTCATTTACATTTAAGACTAGTCCCCAAAACAGAGCTGCAACTCCATCCCCAAACTTCTTCATCAGCTTCTTCTTTGGGGCTTTGCTATGGCTTTTCAGGAAGACTGCTTTTGTCTCAAAGATAATACCCTGCTGTGCATATGTATTATACAAAAAAATAATTACGTAAGTTGTCTAAAGGAATACTAACCAAGTAAAAATATTGCTACTATTAACACAGTTTTGTGGGTGTTACAGTGCAAATATGTTAGGTAATTGTTCTTTCATGATTCATATCATTCCTACATAGATATTTAAATAATTTACCCTCAAAAGTCTTTATTTATTTATATTTCCTGCCTTAGTTACTGTTCTTTGCTGTGAAGAGACACCATGACCAAAGCAACTTTGAAAAGAAGCATTTAATTAGGGGACCTGCTTGGAGTTTCAGAAGCTGAGTCCATGAGCATCAGGGCAACAGGCAGCAGGCAGGTAGGCATAGTACTGAAGCACGAGCCAAGAGTTCACACTTGATCCACAAGTTGGAGGCAGAGAGGGTGAGAGTGGCTGGGCCTTTCACCGGCTTTTGAAAACCTCATAGCCATCCCTACAGACCATACTCCAACAGGACCACACCTGCAGCACAAATAATTGGAGTCCCAACGGTACAAAAGAACTTTGGGTGACTGTACAGACAGCAAGATGTCTCTGTCATTTCTAGAGTTTTGAAAGTTGCTTACTTCTTGTGTACTTAGGTAATATTATATCCTTCTGGAGTCTTTGATGGAGTTAAAGAATGGATAGTTATAGTTTTTCTTTGTTATGATAAAAGATAAAATAAATACAAATACTTTAATTGTAATTCTTTCTTGATAACTGTTTTGTTATATATAATTTTACTATGTTAAAGTTAAAGCCTTCCTTTTTGTTTAAACGGGAAAAGAGGAAATGGAGTAGGAGAGCCTTCTGTCTACGTGTTACTTTCATTGGTCAAATAAAGAAACTGCCATGGCCTTTTGATAGGACAGCAGCTTAGATAAGCGGAGTAGATCAAACAGAATGCTGGGAGAAAGAAAGCAAAGTCAAGCAGATGCCATGGCTCTTCTCTCCAAGACAGATACTCATGCCAGTAAGCCACAGTCAAGTGGCGATACAGATTATTAGAAATGGGTTAAATCAATATGTGAGAGTTAGCAAATAAGAGGCTAGAACTAATGGCCCAGGCAGTGTTTAAATAAATACAATTTGTGTGTTGTTATTTCAGGGTATATGCTAGCTAGCCAGGTGGCTGGGAGCCAGGCTGTGGGAAGCAGCCCACCACTCCTATTACAACAAATAATAAAAACCCAGGGACAAAAAATTGGGGTTCAACCAAAAAACAAGAAAAGCAAGGCAGTCATTCCAATAGAGAAATCTTACCTCTACCAAGTCTGGGTAACCGCAAACTAAACAGACCAAGCTTCTCTCTCCTCCCATTTTATATTCCTTCTAGAGCTGGGATTAAAGGTGTGTGACTCCCTAGGACTGGGATTAAAAATACGAGCCACCACCACCTGGATTTGTTTCTGAATTGATCTTGTGTACCCAGGGTGGCCTTGAATTTAAAAAGATCCACTTGAATCTGCCTCCCAAATTCTAGGGTTTAAGGTGTGTGACACCACTGCCTGGCCTCTAGAAGCTTTAGTTGTGCCTCTGGTCTTCAGGCAAGGTTTATTTATCAAAATAAAAATAATACACCACTACACACAATACTAATCCTTCCCAATTAGTTCTCCCCATGTAGGGACAAGCATTCAAACTTGAGCCTATGGGGGCCAGTTTCATGCAAACCACTAGTTTTTCTGGTATTCAATTGAAAATAAAATGAGTAGCAATCAAGTTATGTGATATTTCTAAGATCAAAAATAATCTTTAAGCCACTTTCCATGTCCAGTGTTATAGAAAGAACACTGCTTGTTCATTTCCCAGTCACCCAGACTCCCAAAATAATCACACAGAAAGTATATTATTTAAATCACTGTTTGGCCCATTAGTTCTAGCTTCTTATTGGCTAACTCTTACATCTTAATTTAACTCATCTCCACTAATCTGTGCATCACCATGAGGTTGTGGCCCACCAGCAAAGTTTCAGCACATCTGTCTCCAGCAGGTATACTCTGATGCAGCTACTCCTCACTCCACCCTTCTTTTTCCCAGCATTCAGTCTAGTTTTCCCTGCTATAGGTCCAAAGCAGTTTCTTTATTCATTAATCGTAATCACAGCATACAGAGGGGAATCCCACATCAGTTCCCCTTTTCTGTTTAAATAAAAAGGAAGGTTTTAACTTTAACATAGTAAAATTACATATAACAAAACAGGTATCAAGTAAGAACTATAGTTACAATATTTACATCTACTTTATCTTTTATCATAACTAAGGAAAACAATAACTATAAATTCTTTAACTCCATCAAAGACTCCAGAAGGATATAATATTTCTTAAGTAAACAGGAAGTGCATTGTAAGCAACTTCCAAAACTCTAGAATTGATAGAGACTTCTCACTACCTGGACAGTCACCCAAAGTTCTTCTGTATCACTGGGGCATCCAGTCTTCAGCCCACAGGCCCATAGCATCTGGCAGACTTTTCCATGAAGCAGGAAATTTGAAAGACTGCTTTGTCTCTATTGGCAGTTTGTCTGTCACTTTCTTCTGTGTTCTGCAGAATATCTAGCAGACTCTTTCATGAAGCAGAAACCCTGGAGGATGGTCTTACCTTTAGGTAAGTTCAACAGTCATTTCTCTGTGGGTCCTGCATGTCCAGTTCACCTAACATAACATCAAGCAATCCAGACAAGAGCAGTTTCTTGCTGAAATGGCTAACAAACTTTGTAAGGAGCCTCTTCAATGCCCATCTTCCTCTTGAAGTAGATTGGTGTTGCCAGGAGCAGCTGTGTCTCTAGCTTCTTATTGGCTAACTCTTACATCGTAATTTAACCCATCTCCATTAATCTGTGCATCATCACGAGGTATGGCCTACCAGCAAAGTTTCAACACTTTTGTCTCCATTGGTGGCTCCATGGCTTCTTCTCACTCTGCCCTTCTTTCTCCCAACCTTCAGGTTAGTTTTCTCTGCCTAGATAAGTTCTGCCCTGCTATAGGTCCAAAGCAGCTCTTTATTAACCAATGGTATTCACAGCATACAGAGGGAATCCCATATCACCTCCCCTTTTCTGTTTAAATAAAAAGGAAGGATTTACCTTTAACATAGTAAAATTACAAAACAAGTATCAAGTAAGAATTATAGTTACAATGTTTATACCTGCTTTATCTTTTATCACATTGTCCATCTGAAAGATGCTTCATTGCAAAGATGAAGCTGGCTGTAACCCAGGATCTTTCAAAATTTACACATCTTTGCAGTATCCAAGTTATGATATTTCCTTATGCACACAGGTATGATGGGCATCTTACTGAAAGGAGACAGACTAGAGAAGTTTAAGATACTGTCAAATTTCTGTGCCCATTTCTACATGTATTTTTTAAAAAAATCATTATCATTTAGATAATTATATTTCTTAGGCAGTGTGTGTTATATACATGTAAGTAATTCTACCTATGTGCAATAGATTAAAAATCTTTTGCAAGCTAGGGAGACGGCTCAGCTATTAAGAGTACTTGCTCCTCTTGCAGAGAACCTCAGTTCAGTTTTCAACTCCTACCTGACCCTCCCAACATTCTATAACACCAGTTCTAGGGGATCTGATTCCCATTCCACCTTAGGAGGCATCAGGCACACATGAGTGACACATATATACAGACAAACACTCACACATAGACATAAAATAAGTAAATAAATAGTAAAAATATTTTGTATTTTTTACTGAAGTACGTATTGTTCATATTTTAATAATACTTTAAGAAAAGAAATTAACTAAAAGCAACAAAATAAATTAAAGGATTATGCACTAAAGAGATTATAAAACCAATTTTTATTAAGAACCTATAATAAAACTTGACTTGCATTTTTCAGTTTTTATCTTTGGCTTTATTTTATTATTGAGATAGAGTCTCACCACGTAGCTCAGGCTGGATTTGAACTCACCATGTAGCCCAGGATGGCATCAAATACACGATTTTTCTGCCTCACCCTCCTAGTACTAAGATTTCAGGTGCGTTCAACACTCAGCTATATTTTCTTTTTCGCACGGAAATTATGCTTGTGTTTCCCTAACAATTGAGTCCACTTTTCTTTTATGACCAATTTAACTCATAAAACATGAGGCAATTATGATGTGAAAATTGCTAAGTGGGTTTTCAGAAATCACTCTATAGATATTAGAACATGTTTATTTACTTCTTATGAGTTTTTGAGACAGAGTTCATGTAGCCCAGATTGACCCTAGCCTCCTGAGTTGTCCTGATCTGCATCCAGCATGTTGGGATCACAAGTGTGTGCCATGATGCCTGGTGCAAAGTTTGCTTTTACTTTTACATTTCAGTGTGCAGACAGTACCCTAGCAGAGGATAACAAATTGTCCCCCAATCAGTGACTTTTAAGAAGCAGCACTTAACTCTCCTCATAACATCTGTGCCAGGGCTCCGGGGAGCAGCTTTGCCAAGCAGCTTGGGCTTGAGCTTTTACAAGAAGCTATCGTCTGTAGAAAACAGAGCTCCATTCCTCCACAAGTCGGCAGCTTCCCCGAGTAGCTGCCAAGTTGTTGCTGGCTTTGGCAGAAGACCTCAGTTTTTATGTGAGCCTACCACCAGATGCTTGATTGTCTTTTTGATACCCAGTAGGCTATTGGCCAACAGACCTCAGCAAACAACCAAAAAAGAATCGCACAGCTCCAGATGTTGGCTTACCACCTGCACTCAGAAGTCTGGACTCTCACCATGAGCAATATCGAGGAAATCAAATGTAAGCTTCGCTTGATGAGGGAGGATATTAAAACTTGAGCACAGCTCATCTTATTTAGTATGTACAAGGGCTTGGGTTCAGTGCCTAGCAATGAATCCTCTCCTCCCCCCAAAAAAAGAAACAAAAACATGTTTTTTTTATTTTTATTTAATTTTTTTCATAGAATAGATTTAGATGACATCCCTTCCCCCCTCCAACTTCTCCCAGATCCTCCCTACCTTCCTATCCATCCAATTTCATTCATTTTCATTATCCATCAGTTTCTGGACATCTAGGTAGTTTCGGATTCCTGGCTATTATGGACAGAGCAACAGTGAACATAAATGAACAAGAATCTCCGGTGGAGACTCCTTTTATTACATGCCCAAGCATGGGTAGATGAATTCTCAGCTCTTAGAGGATGCTCCACAGCAGTTTTTACAGTAGCTATACACTCTTACCGGGGATGAATAAGTTTTCCCCTTTCCCCCACCCCTTACCAGTGCACACTGTCATCTGTTTAATTGATCTTGGTTATTCTGATTGGGGTAAGATGACCTCTCAAAGTAGCTTCAATTTGTATTTCATTGATGACTAAGAACACATTTTTAGCATTTCTCAGTCATTTCTATTGCATTGTTTGAGAATTCTCTTCTTAATCTGGTCCCCATTTTAAGTTGATGTTGATTTATTTTTTAGTTTTTTTTAATAGATTTTAGATACAAACTCTCCACTGGATGTGTAATTGGTAAAGGTCTTTTCTCATTCTGTGGCCTGCTGCTTTGTCCAGATGACAGATGATGGTTTCCTTTGCCATATTAAAGCTTTTCAGTTTCATGAGGTACATTTATTATTTACTGTTCTTAGTGCCTGTACTATCAGTGTTCTGTTCAGAAAGTCTTTTCCTCAAAGAATTAATAAACTGCTATTTTAAAAAATACTCCTACTGCATGTACTGGCTTTGTGGGAGTCTAGGCTGTTTGGATGCTCACCTTACTAGACCTGGAAGGAGGTGAGAGGTCCTAGGACTCCCCACAGGGCAGGGAACCCTGACTGCTCTTCAGGGTGATGAGGGAGGGGGAGTTGGTTGGGGGAGGGGGAGGAAAATGGGAGGCGGTGGCGGGGAGGAGACAGAAAACTTTAATAAATAAATAATAAAAAATACTTTGTAACAAACCTCACAAAGGAAATGTAAAACGTATACAATGAAAGCTCAACACTAAAGAAATAAATTGAAGAAGATCCTAGAAAATGGAAAGTCTTTCCTATTTCTAGGCTTGGAAGAATAAATATTGTGAAAATGACTATCTTACCCAAAGCAATCTACTGTATCAATGAATTAGCAATCAGAATTTCAATACATTCTTCATAGACGTAGAACAACAATCCTTAAAACTCATGGGAAGCACAAAAGCCCCCTGTGCATGCACAGCAATCCTAAATTATCACCACAGAGTGGTGGCCTCACCATGCTGATTTAAGTTATAATAAAGAACCATGGGGGCATGATCCTGGCATAGCAACAGACATATAGCACAACTGTATGAACTAAAGAAGGATGCATAAATGCACACAGTTACAACCACCTGATATTCTAACAAATAATCCAAAACTATGTGTTGAATAAAATACAGCATCTTCAAGAAATGATGCTGGCAAAACTGCACAGTGACATAAAAAAGAATAAAATTAACCCTTGTCCCACGTACTGCACAAAAACCTAACCCCAAATGATCAAAGACTTTTCTATAGTACTCAAGCCCGGAAACCCTCCCAACCACGTTAGCAATCAGTATGGGTATTTTTCAGCTCAGTTGCCCAAAATAGAACAGATAAATGACACTTGTCATGAAACACAAGGGAATTTTTGTTTTTAGTCATCAAGAACATATTATATGGGTAAAACTGGAGTTGCTCATGTATGCAAATGAAGCCATCCTCAGAAAAACACATATATTAAAATCATATCTGTACATAATTAGAAGTGAAAATGTCCAGGGAAGAAGGGGCAAATGGGAGGAGCTAGAGTTAAAAGGCTGGGTGGCTGAGAAGGCAGGGGTTGGGAGCTGTCAAACACAGGCCTGCACGGTCGGGGCAGATTCCACAACCTGACTATGGACACCCCCTGCAGCATCTCTCTTCGGGACAGAGGTAATAAGCAATGTTAACTGTGACTCGACAGCTCTCATTTTACAGCACCCACCCCCTCCACGTTCCCTGTCATATGCCCTGTTCTAGTTAATCATGTGATGTGAAACTTTCCACCACCCCTAAAAAGTTATGAAATGCCAGCCCTTTCCTTCTATTGGAGGCTTTTGGGTCAGAGATGAAGGCTCCTCTCTGAAGTGGTGGCTGATGTCCCAAACTCCCCTCTTCCTCCCCATCCCTCTCATGGAGACTGTTTCTCCCCTGCTTCTCTTAATGAAGTGACATGCTTTAATGAGAAGCCTCTTCTTCATTTAAAGTCCCTTTGCATTTAGCTCTCCATATACTGAATTGTTTCTATCTTATTCTTTCCCCGTCTTGAGACCCAATCAGGCCTTGAGTCCCTTTATTCTAATTAACCTCACTGAAAGGAATTGGATAGCGGCTTCCTTTGCGGACCTGCCACTGCTACCTCGTCTGTTATGGCAGGGGTGAGGTGATAAGCTTAAAGTGTACTATACACTCCTGTGAAAACTTAAAAACAGTTAAATGAAGAAGTGGAACTCAGAGACAAACCACTCATATGGTATGCATGGAGGCTGCAGTATAGAAGATCAAACTAAAAACCCCAAACAAAGCAAAATGGTGCCCCAAATCCCACATATGATAGCACAACCCAGAGGTGTAAAATTTTGAAGAATATTAGACGTCAGCCATTTTACTCAGACACTAAAGAAATCATCCTTCAAATGTCAAAATTGCCATGACCCAAGAGAGATCCTCCTTTCAGACCACCAGTCTCCCTACACGGAATCCCACAGAGAGGTCTCCAGCCCTTGCCTCTCTTGCGCCTGCACTGGCTGTTCGAACTGAAGCCCAGTCACAATATTAATAACTCGAGTCATGGGCAGTAATCACAACTCCATTAAAATCAAATTAGAGGTCTTGTCACGGTAACGAAATATATCATGGCGTCAATCAAATGCAGGGAAAGACGAGGCACGCGCTGTAATTTCTTCAGTGTCCATGGTGGGAGGCAGAGAATCAACAAGCCTGTCATTTCAAGCACAGAAGTAGCTATTGCTGTCGGTATTAACTTAGAAAGGGGAAATGTAAGTATCTAAATTCCTCATATTCATAGCAAGCAACTGTGGCCACAACTGAGGTGGTGTTTGCCGCATGTTGCATCACAGCTACAAAAAGTATGTAAACCGTCGGAGCAGAGACTCTGGGGACATGAGACAGCTAGGTCAGAAGATGGCCGAGGAGTCAGTCATTTTGACCTTCGAGTGCTTTGAATTAGGTGGTGTAAAAATTCACCTTTTTAATCTTAAAAATAAAATACAGCTTTTTATAAAGTGAACTCTCCCGAAATCTGAAGACCAGGGTAAGTGTAGGGAAGGTCAAGGCACCGCATAGGAGTTTAAAACCTACTTCCTGTGTGACATCTCAGGGTGTGGGGGTGCTTTAGAGTCAGTCGGTTTATAAGGGCTTCTTTACTGTCTGATCTGAAATAAAGTCTAGTGAATATCGGCGTTGTGGTGGCAGGTGCTCACTTCTGTAGCCCAGCTTGGCTGCAAACCCACAAACTTGTTCAAATCCTCCTGTGCCTCCAGTCTCCTCAGTGCTGGAATTACAAGTGCATAATACCATTACTGGGTTCTCTCTCTCTCTCTCTCTCTCTCTCTCTCTCTCTCTGTCTCTCTGTCTCTCTCTCTCTCTCTCCCTCCCTCTGTTTGTGTGTGCATGTTTATGTTTGTACATGTTAGCGTATGTGTGTGTATGTTCATGTGTATGCATTTTAGTGTGTATACACGTTAGTGTGTGTGCGTGTATCTGTGATGTGTGCATATGTACATGTGAAGACAAGAAGCTGATATTTGCTCAGTTTCTCTCCATCTTATTTGTTGAGATGCTCTCACTAAATCTAGGACCTGGTGATTCAGCTAGAATGCCTGGCCAGCAAGCTCCAGGGACCCACCTGTCTCTGAGCTGTTATCACCCAACTGACCATGGAAGGGGAAGTGGGCATACAGACACATGCCTCTGCACCAACTTTATAGATGGGTGCTGAAAACCCAAATGTAGGCCTTCATGCTTACATGGCAAGCACTTTACTGACAGAGCTATCTCTACAGAACACTTCTTTATCAGTCTTAACTTGAAAAAAATTACCCACTGACCACACCTTTTTCATTTCTTTTTAATTGTTGGTCATTTTGAAAGCAAGAGATGGAGAACAAGCAAAAAACTGAAAAGCCAAGGTGAAGCTTGGAAGCAGAAGTTCTGAGAGCTGGTCAGATGGAAACTGAGTTCTAAGCAGTGCCTCCTGGCACAAGGGAGAGCTCCGGAGAGTTGCGCTGTAATCAGTATGCTCTTCACATGCCTCAGGTAGCACCCACAAGTACATTTACTAAACACTGTCAAATAGATCTTATATGTTCTGTGATTCTTTACCTTGTCTTGTGATCGATAATAAACAATGCAAGAAGTAGCAAAACAAACTCTAACTAATATAATTGTTCCACGGAATAACTACTGATATAGTTACTTTCCCAAATGAAAGATTATGGATCTGTTCAATTGTAAAAAGTTTTACTAAATATATTAGTTCCAGTGTTCAGAGCTCTAGGCTGGAATAACCCACCCTCCGCATGTGTATTGATCATAGTAGTGGCTTCTTTAGCTTTAAATTTCTTATCACAATCCTGTACATAACCAGCCCTTCTCTATTTGTCTGATTTGTTCCATGGCATCATCACTGTAAGATGCAGGGCTTAGGAGAATAAAGTGCTACAAAGGGTTATAAAGTAGTTAAAATGGAGATCATTTTATATTTCATGTGCTTATTTCCTTCCTCATTTGTGTGGTAAAGAAACTTTAGCTTTTAATATTCTAGGCATTTCTTCCAAGTTTTATTCATTCATTTCTATACTTTATGCTAAAAGAGAATTATTAGCTGATTTTCAATTTCACCTTGTAAAAACTTCCAAGCTTACAAGAAAACAAAATACAAAATAGTTTGAAGATTACAAGCAAAAATTAACTTGGAATTATATCAGAAATCAACTTACATGTAAGCTATACTGAATTAAAAAAATCTATGTGTATATTCTTGTCCCAAAGGAAGCCTACTTTAAAGACAATATTATATTATTTCTGTTCTTATTTTTATTCTTTAAACTAATTCTGTTCTTATACATTTATTCGGTGCGTGTGTGTGTGTGTGCGTGTGTGTACATAAGGGTCATGGCATGAGTGTGGTGGTCAGAGAACAACTCACAAGAGTCAATTCTTTCCTTCCTGCATGGGTCACAGGAATCAAACTCCAGTCCTCAGGTTCAGCAGCAAGCATCATTACCTTTAAGGCATCTTCTGGGTATCAATATATATTAGATTTTTTAAATTAATCAATGGACTCTAATATATCACCTTATATTTCAACCATCCTAGAACACCTATGAGAGTGAGCGCTCTAATAAGAAATGTGGTAAGTGATAAGTAATACTAATCAATCCCTTTTGATACTGTCACAGAAATGAACTGCTATGTCAAAAGCTGGTTCTTCTTGTCCTAAATAATACTTATTCCCATTGCTTGTTGATAAAATTAGAAATGAGTCGGGTGGTGGTGGTGCACACCTCTAATTCCAGCACTTGGGAGGCAGAGGCAGGCAGAACTCTGTGAATTTGAGGCCAACCTGGTCTACAAAGAGAGCTCCAGGATAGCCAGAGCTACACAGAGAAACCCTGTCTCAAATTAAAAAATTTAGAAATGAGCCTTTGTTAGCTGGACAGTGGTAGCATACCCCTCTATGAGTTCAAAGCCAGCACCGTCTATGACATGAGTTCCAGGACACTCAGGACTGTTACACAGAGAAACTCTGTTTTGGAAAAAAAGGAAAAGAAATGAAATAATAAACGGAGAATATCACAATAGATACCAATAGAATTCAGAGCATCATTTGCTGGGGTATTCTTTGAAATGTATATACTAATAAGTTAGAAATATATAAGAAACTGATAAACTTCAGGACTATTATGACCTGCCAAGGTAAAACAAGAGGATTTAAATGATATAAATATACAATAAGCATTGAGATTGACCCAGAAAATTTCCCAAATTAAAAAAAAAAGGAAGTGAAGAGAAAAACTCCAGGCCCAAATGTTATCATGGTCAAGTTCTGTCCAACCTGTAAATAATAACTAACACCAAAGTCCCGCAACAGAGATGGAGTGACACTAGCAAACTCATTTAACAAAGCCAACAAAGGTATGATCCAGCTCCATATAAGGAAGAAAGAAAGAAAGAAAGAAAGAAAGAAAGAAAGAAAGAAAGAAAGAAAGAAAGAAAAAGAAGGAAGGAAGGAAGGGAGGGACGGAGGGAGGGAGGGAGGGAGGGAGGGAGGGAGACATAAAAAATTTCAATAAAATGCCTTCAAGCTAAACTAAACCATACATCAAAAAGGTCATTTACCATGAGCAAATGGGCTTCATTTCAAGGATATGAAGATGGTTCACTCTATAAATGTCAAAGCACACAATCTCATACAAGGACAAAAACCGCACCATTACTTCAATAGATACATAAAAGCCTTTTGTCAGAACCCACCACATCCCTTTGTAAAAATAAAAATAATCCCCCAAAGAAATTAATTGAATGAATCTATCTCAACATAGTAAAATCTATAAATAACAAACCTAAATCCTGAATTGAAACACATAGGAAAACAATAAAGTATATTCACTAATATTAGGAACAAGATTGGTAGGGCCATTTTCTTTGCTCTTATTCAATATAATCCTTAAAGTCCTAGTCAGAGCAATAAGACAAGAAAAAAAAGACATAAATAAGAAAGGAAAAAATGAAATTAATATTCTTTTTCTGTACACAAATTGATCTTATACTTAAAAGACCGACCCAAAAGATTCTCCAACAAGAAAGTCTCAGCTCTCAACAAAGTGTCAGGATGCCAAATTAACACTAAAACAAATAAACAAATAAAAAATCATCAG
>NC_022017.1:19795871-19800070 GCF_000317375.1 Microtus ochrogaster
AAAAATACCCAAAGGAGAAAATACAGCCTCTTCAACAACTGTTGCTGGGAAAACTGGATTTCCACATGATGATATTAGATTCATATCCCTCACCCTGTGAAAGAATCTACTCAAAACGAATCAAAGATCTTCATATCTGAAACTGTTGGAAGAGAAACTTCAGGATATAAGAGGAACAAGTACTTTCTAAAGAGGACACTACTAGCTCATGAAATAACCACATCACATTTAAAATACTTCTTAAGATTGAGGATGTCACAGTTATTTTCCAAAACAGGAACTAAATAGCTGGATTCATCTGTACTGTATTTCAACTAACCGGCAAATAGCTATTTATTGTAAACCAAAAATTCACGTAATTTAGATGGCAACTACCTTCCAAAATGTTCTTCTTATTTTGTCAGAAGGTGTATTTTTCAAAATGAAAGAAATGTGGTCTTCTCAATGTCTTCAAGTACTTTCTGTTTGTTTTCTTGCTTTGTTATTTGGTCTATGGCCCTTTTCATGTAACTTAAATGTGCTCTTACATTCTAATTGTGTGTCAACCGTGTGACTTCGGACAATGGAGACGATATCATACAGGCAGACCTTGAGAAGCAGTTGTGTAAGTGCATGTGCACACTCTTAGCTTCGTCACTGCCATAAAAAAAGAGCAATAGCAAATGTCTAGAAGATAAATGATGTGGAAAGCACAAGCCATCCTCCCAGTTGCCACTGCCAAGAGTCTTCTCCATCAAATGATTGACATTGATGCTTAGATGTGACAGCAAGCCCAACTGTGGCCAGCAATACTATGAAGATGACCGCCAAGAAACAGGAATGAAATGTGCATATTGTTCTGGGTCATTGATACCTCAGCATGGGGGTAGAACTGCTTAAGGGGAAAGTGTGTTGAAGAGCTTAGGAGCACCCAGTAGAGGAAGCAATGATGGGAATGTGAGACAACTCGGCTACAGTACCTACCACCCAAATGATCACCAGGGTGGAGTTGGATGATCTATCTGGCTAGAAAGATGTCCCCTTCCTCCCTCGGTGATTCAGACACACTTCACCAAAAACTGCATGTTTTGTAGTAGAAGATGACCTTCCTGGGAAAAGGAAAAGTGTTCTGGGGTCAAGAGTTACCGAGCAGCTGTCCTCTGCCAGAATCTCCAGACAAGCTCAGACAAAGCAATGATAAAAATGTTAGAAGTGAACTAGGAAAAGAACCCAAGCAAAGCTAGGAAGGAGGCTCTCAGGTGCTCATGAAGGTATTTGACTATTTCTTGAGAATTTTCAAAAATATTAGGGCTTGATAAGAATACTGTTTATTATAGGCATACATAGTGGGTGATAAAAAGGATGTTTAGCTTTTTAAAGTAAAGAAAAATGTTAATCAGGCCATAGGACTTAGGAATCTTGTGTTTTGTTGTTGCTTTGGTTGGGCTCAGTTTTTAAAGATTTATTTTCATTGTTTTTATTTATTCATATGCATGTCTGGGCGAATGAATGTCATGTGAGTAGGTGCTCATGTAAGTGCATCAACAGAAAGATCAAGAAGCAATGAACAGCTTCTGTTGCTCACAGTTAGCAAGACATGAAAGAGCAGACATTATTTTATCTAGTTTATCTCTCACAATATCTAATTCTGTGATTTCACTTCAGTGATTATGATGCAGTCTGTTGAATTGAGTTGGACAATTATCAAACAATTACTTTGAACACACTTTAGGTTCTACATTAGAATTTTCTTCCAGGACTTTCCCAAATGCCACAACCAAATGTCTGAAATTGATACTTAAGCCCCTGCTTATTTGCATATAGCCCATTTAAAAAATGCAACTTACATAATTTAATTTTAGGTGGTTACAAATTTAGTTTCATTGACAGATTCCCTACCCAGTAGTACAAAGAACACTTAAGAGAGGTAAGCTGAAATTGAAAACTGTGAAGAATGAAGGGTGGTAGAAAGACCACAGTGGCTTCAAGGACAAAAGGCCAAGAATGCAAGAGAAACAACAAAGAGCACAGGTCATTAGTCAGAGGAGAAAGCAGAACCCTGGCCTGTATTCTGGGGACCTCAGAAACCTTACTTAATGCCTTTGAACATCATTTCCACTCATTCCTTCAGTGAGTCAAAAAAGAAAAAAGAGTGAGCAATTGCTATGACCCACTGAAACCAGGAGGAATAAACTGGTTCAGATGTTTGGATAACAATATGAACTTCATACAGTATTACTGTTGAACAATGATCTTGTAACCTGTAAAGATTTGTTACTTGTATTGGTTTAATAAAGTGCTGATTGGCCAGTAGCAAGGCAGAAAATATAGGCAGGGTGAACAGAATAGTTGAATTCTGTGAAGAGGAAAGGCTCAGTTTGCAGTCACCACCCAGATGCAGAGGAAGCAAGATAAAAATGTTTCACAGACAAGAATTGTGGGTTAATTTAAGATGTAATGGTTAGTTAATAAGAAGCCTGAGCTAAAAGGCCAACAAGTTTACAATTAAAGTAAGCCTGTGTGTGTTTCTTTGGGACTGAACAATTGCGGGACCAGGCAGGACAACAACCTCTGTCAACAAAGTGGTGCTACAATATGGGCCAACTACGTCCACATAAAACCTGAGAGAGTTTGGGAAGGACGTCTAGACACAAAAGAACAGAGTTAAGCATGGCATTTTCTTGGGTAGGCTGTTGCTGGAGGCAAGTGTGTCTCATTTAAGAGAGGCTTTCTGATTCAGCTTTTGCTGCAAAATCCTTGCAGCTCTTTTAAGAGGCCCTGCCACCAAACACTTAAATGGTGTTTATGAAAAACCAACAGCATGTTTCTTTATGGAGCAGGGACCCTGAAACTCCATAGAGTTGTGGCAATAAACATGGCTGTGTCCAGTAACTCTGTCATGAAGCTAGAGTCTCAGAAAGCTAAGAAAAGGAGTGGATACAGTTGTCAAAGCCACATCTTTAATCCTAGCTATATCACCTAGCAAATTAAAGATTCATATGATAAGAAAAAGAGAGATATACAGTAAAGATAAATTCAGATGGAAAAAACCTCTAAACAGTTTGTTTAAAAATGTATGTATACTTTGGAGAGAAAAGAAAAAAGGATGAAGTCCTTAAGTAAAAAAGAAAGAGAATAGTTGGGTGTGGTAGCACACCTTTAATTCCAGCACTTGGAAGGCAGAGGCAGACATATTTCTGTGAGTTCAAGGACAGCCTAGTCTATAGAGTGAGCTCCAGGACAATCAAAGCTACACAGAGAAACCCTCTCTCAAAAAAAAAAATCAGAAATAAAAATAAAAGAAATAGAATTTAAAATAAAACCGCACAATGATGGAACATACACAGAGAATCTGGATACTGTATGTTACTGTGTTGTCTTTGAATTATCAAGACAATATCGTAAGTGTCATCCTCATTATCATTGCCACACTAGAAGAGAGAAAACTATTCTACTTTAGAGTAAATGGGATGAAGGGGATCACTCCTTTCAGAGAAACAACTGAAAGTTGATGGCTGCTGAGGAAGGATCACATTCATTGGGTTACTCCTGTCCCAGGAGATGTACACACACCAGTGTGCATAGGGGAAAAACTACTTGGTCTGAAGGGGTCTTAACAGCAGAAGTTAAAATAGGACGAGAGGCTGGGAGGAGGGATGGGCAGCACTAGAGGGGGTTGGAAGGAGGTAGTGGTGGATATGATTACTGTAACCTGCAGATGAATTTCAAGGAATAAAAAAATATTATATAAAAAGTCCTGGACTGAAGAGATGGCTCAGCCATTGGAGGCTAGGCTCACAACCAAAGATTTAAAAATTTTTATTCTCCCTATAGCTTTAGACTTACCTAATTGTAATACAACTCCAACCCATTCTGCAAACAGATATACATCGTCACATCAGTCCATGAGTCCGAGAGAGATCTGGACTCACTAAATTAAAGGTCCTGTTCAGTAACCTGAAATTATCTTATTTCTTAGTCTATGTACAACTTTCCTAACTAAGTTGTTTTAATAGTCTGAAAAGATTTAAAAATTGATATTCTCTTTGGAAATTCAGTAAGCTAACCACAAAAGATGGGAGACAAATACTTTCATAGGGAAAGAAATAATACTCATAAAAGAATAGTCCATCTTATTGGAACACATGAGAGGAAAAAAAAGACATAAAGTGAAAGCGACCCTGAGGGAATATGATTGCCTATAAGACACATGCAGTGAG
>NC_022017.1:19800381-19820641 GCF_000317375.1 Microtus ochrogaster
ATCATGTGAATAGCACCACCAGCCTTACCAGATTACCCTAAAGGTTTATTTAGCTAAGGGGTACCAATTAAGAATATCAAATTCCAATCTTCATTTTTTCATTTTTTTTTTTATATTTTCTGATTTTTGTAAGAGCATGTCCTGATTTCAAAGGCCAAACTGGGTTCCTTTCTTGAAGCTGAGGTCATTTGTCAGCTTCTGCGTATCCAACTCTATGACATAAGCCCACAATTCTTGTTGAACGCACGCCTTTGTAGCTTGTGGCATTTCCTTCTTACCTATATATATTCTCCAATGCCAGATCTGAGACGCCAGCGCTGTCGCATGAAAAATATCTTCTGAGTGCTCTTTGCGTCAGCATCCTTTACCGCCCCCTCCATATCACCTACAATGGTGAGAGCTTACATAATCGTGAGATGGTTGCTTAGCAACCGAATTATCAAATATCTGCATCCCACCTCCTCTATCTTAAAGCTCCAAACATCTACTGCAGTATTTATAGCTCACAATCTTTAACCAGAGAAATGAAAGTCAGGCTTACTGATTCAGATATGCATATGTTTTATTTACCTCTACTTTTATATTCACCACGTTTGTGTGAATAACAAAAGTATTCACAGATGAGGGAGCAGTAGGCATCTAAACAGACCATATGCCAAAGGAGAGCTCCCACTGCAGTCCCCAGTATTATCTAAGTTATCACTGACAAATAGCTTCCCCCAAACATATAAAACCAACAGCCACCAGCTACTTCTTGGCTGGCAGAAGGAAGGATTTTATATTCTGCTGCTTCAGCTACACTGTGAATTACAGGTAAACGGCAAATACTCAGCCACACAGTAAAGGAAAAATACTCTGGCACGGAACTCCCTCATGCCAAAAGCAAGAAGGCAGGTTGGGAAAGGGGAATGACATCAGCAGTTCTTTAGTTAAAGACCTTCACTGTATAGGTCTGAAATTCAGGTACAGTGATTTAACAAGATTCAGAAAACAGTTATCTGGCTGCAAAGATAGAATAGAGGCAGGGGCTTCCTACTCAAATGATTGATTACTTCACAGGAACAACACAGTATTCGGATTTAAGAACCCAAGGTGTTGAGTACGTGGTATGGCTGTCCAACTGACTTTTCCAGTTTTAAGTTATCAAGTTTTGTGTATTTCTGCCAAGTGAGGGCCATGCTTGTTGGTGGTCGTTTGCTGACTCTGGATGTCCTAGACTTGAGTGTCTCTTGCTTGCCTGGGAATAGAGGTTTATCCATCTAATCTCAAAACCAAAACAAACAAAAAGATTAGATAAATAGATAGATAGATAGATAGATAGATAGATAGATAGATAGATAAATAGATAGATAAATAAAAGCCTTAAATAGCATTCATCTTCAACAGCCATTCTTTTTGATACTTATGTGGTTTCACTTTTATTTCTCGTGTGTGTGTGTGTGTGTGTGTGTGTGTGTGTGTAGGGTTACTAGTGTGAGGTAAAAGAAGACTTGACACAATTTACTCATGCGCTGCCCCCTCCCCTCCCATCTATTCTGTCTTTGTTATTACCTACTGATTTTACACTCAACTGTTGCTCTTTGGGGCTTCTAAACCCTTGAAGAAAGGCTGCTACTGTGTTCTGCTGCGGATGTGAAGTGAGCAGCCCTTTGCGTGAAAGACAAGACCCACGTGACAAAGGCCTGGATTTGGTGATGAGCTTTGTAAACAACGCGGTTGGTGGAATTTGATGAGCCAGTTGGGGAGTTGAGGAATATACGCAGATGGAGGAAAGAAACCGTCACAAACGGCAATTCAGATACAAGAATGCCAGCGATAGGAATCATTTAACGGGTGTTTTCTACAATGCCGTGAGCGGACCAAGAGTAGAGAGAGGTGTCATCCTGGGCGACGTGGGCGAATTTTGGCTAACTGTGAAGTGTGAGGAGCCAGCCATTTCCTGAAGCAGCAGGAGTAATCAAATTCTGAGACGCCTAGACTAGAACTGGAGTTGCCAAGGCTGGGGGAGAAGCGAAACAGGGGTTTGTCCTTGGTGAGTCCAGTTTGGCAACACGGAAAAGCACAGGACAACGCTGATGGACACTCAGGATGTGAAAAGGACTTAAGGGCGCCCAACCGTATATTTTGATATGGTTTCAGTGGTAAATTTTTCACTGTGCTGTATAAATTTTAGCACAATAGAATATATTCACCTGAATAAAGGCAGCAAAGAAAAAATTGATTGGGCAGAACCATTGAAAGATATGAGAAAAAAGAGAACTCGCAATATTATAAAACCTTTATCACTTAAAATGTATAGAAAAGATCAGGAAAATAGTGCCCCCTTGTGGACATCTTGGAGGTGCAACACGCATGATGGGACAAATGTCCCTCTGAAATGACACAGTGACAGACACACGGACTCCATCCAGCTTTTACACTTGGTGCCTATATTGTATATCTTGATAACCTCACTTCCCACACGCGATTGAGCTCGTCTCAAAAGAAGGGTCCAGTTATCTTCTGGAGAGATTGCTTTCGCTTTATTTAACCAATAATGTCAAACAACTATTGGTCCTTCAGAAAGCGTGGCAAAGTCAAGGCTCCACAGCGGTTCTGTTCATTGGAATCTAGGATGTCGGATTTCATGCCCAGCCTCTGGAAGAAGGCATCATTACCAGAAACTGTTTCATCTGGAGTCCTGGGAGGTTCAGGTGTTCTGGGGAGTGATTTTGTTTCCTTTACCATTTCATATTGTTCTGTTCTCAGCAGGAACTTTTTTGTTGTTGTGACTTCCACTCAACTTTGGTACCAGTTAATATGAAATTGGATAAAACAAATATCTATCTGATCTTTACACTTGTATAATATCTTCCCCCCCGCTGCACATTTTTGTTTGTTTGTTTTTGTTTTGTGAGACAGGGTTTCTCTGTGTAATTTTCAAGCCTGTCCTGAAACTCACTCTGTAGACTAGGCTGGCCTTGAGCTCACAAGGATCTGCCAGCCTCTGCCTCCCGAGTGCTGGGATTAAAGGTGTGCGCCACCACCTCTGGCAATAGTACATATTCTTATGACTTGTATTTCAAGTAACTTTTCGATGGTTATATAATTGCTGCCTTTGGATTAACCTAAGGAATTTTGTTCACCCCATTTAGAGGCTATGGAAAATGATAGGTAAAAATTTCAAGGCAATTTAAAGGATGAGTCGGAAAGCAAGATTATAATTTTGATTTTAGCTGTTGATTATAGGTGATTGCCAAGTGGTTGCACCCAAAACGGCATGTTCTCAGTAAAACTAACTTTTAGTTGGACTTTTTTTTTTCAGGCAACTGTGATTTGTGGGGAAAATGACATAGGATTTAATTAAAATTTTCACTTTTGGATAGAAAGATTAATTGCACCTGTTAGAAGCCTTCACCTGGCCTAGAGAAGGTTACAGAGGTCCCAAAGTCTCATTAAAAGTGTTGTTTACTTCAAATTGAATCTTTTAGCAGTGGAGTCTCTGTTAGGATCAGGCACTCCGACTCATAATTGCAGAAAGCTTGAGGACTGCATGTTTCTTGGCTCGGCTCTGAGATGCTTTGGAATCCAATAGTTATTTGCCATCAACATTGTTATGATACTTCATTAACAGGACACCTTCCCCAGGTTTAATTATATGAGAATTTTAGAAACTTAAAATTTGTAATAATTTAACTTTTACAGAAAGTTTGAAAAACAGAATAGAGAATTCAGTGTGAAGTTAACCTATGTCCCCTCTGTTAGCATCTATGGCCGTATGTGGCAAAATTACCAAGCTAACACTAACCCATCTCTATGAACTGAAGTCCAAAACCTCTTCAGGTTCCAGTAGTGTCTCCTCTGAGGTTTGCTTTCCATCCCAGGTCCCAGGACACCACACTGGGTATCTTCATCGTATAGTCTGCGTTGTCTGTGAGTGTTCCCACCTTTACCCTTCGCTTCTGACCTTGCCAATTTTGAGGAGTATATACTTTGTAGGAAGTTAGGAAATGTAGTATTGCCTGACATTTTGCTTCTGGTTAGACTGGAGTTACAGGATTTTGCCTAGAACGTTTCAAAGGCAAATGGCCCTTTTAGCCTGTGTGCTAGGGAGGTGTGTGATGTGATGTCAATGTAAGTCATGCGTGGTGATGGTGATCCTGAATATTAGGTTAAGGGAATGTCTGCTAGATTTGCCAGTATAAAGTTTGATTTTCTTCCCTACTACTCTTTTAGAGAAAATCGATGTATCAAGGTCATGTTCAATATGAAAAGGGCCGTGAGAATTAAGTCCTATTTTCTGGAGAAGTCTTATTTCCATGTGCTATGTAAAATCTCTGCATAGAAAATTTATCTTAATGGGCTTGATAGCTCATACCTGTAATCCAAGTACATGTGGGGAGAAAGCAGGAGTGGGTTCAGTTTGAGGCCAGCCTAAGCTACATAACAAACTCCAGGCCAGCTTGGTCTACATGGCATGTCCCAGAGGGAGTCCAAGAGAAAAGGGTGGAAGCTTATCTCCTTCTCCCCCATTTATGTATTTAAACAGTGAATACCCATGTTATTTAATTTTTTTAAATAATTTATATCAGCATACATGCCATTTTAAACATTGGGTTATAATCAAATGTTGCTTTATTTCATTGCCCAAATTGGTGTAGCTTTAGCCACTGGAATTTTTTGCAGGTGTATTTGTTCCTGTGGTTTAAGTAGAGTGTTTTGAACATTTTCTTACTTTCTGACCCTACCAGGTGGGTGCTCCAGTTCACACTAGCATCTACACTGCCTCAACACTAAAATTAGTCATTATTGAAAGATTTGTTAATTGTCTTTTACTGATGAAGGCAAGATCTGTGTACTTAGTGTGGGGTTTGGTCCAGAGCAGTGGTTCTCTGTCTGTGGGTTGCAAGCCCTTTGAAGGTCAAGTGTTGGATATCCTGCATATCAGATATTTATATTACGATTCATAACAGTAGCAAAATTACAGTGATTAACTAGCAAGAAAATAATGTTATGGTTGGGGGTCGCCACAACATGAGGAACTGTACTAATGGTTCACAAGCATTAGAGAGATGAAAAACCACTCCTAGAGAGTGTCACTGCTTCTAAGCTCCCTTAGTGAGATAACCTATACTCCTTTCCACACTTATATCTATCTATAGGAAGAAGATAGATGGGTGGTTGCCCGGGTGATATAACAATGACAGACAGGGATTCATACGGACATCTCCCATTTTAATTTAGCACCACAGGTTTAATTAGAATAACTAGATTAGAACCTTTGTTTGAAATCTTGACATTTGCTTCCTCCTATTAGCTGACTCTAAATGACTTGTTCCATTCTTGTAACTAATAACCCCTGCTTAGCTGCAAATAATGATGTTGCAATACAATTATCTGTTAGTTAAGCAAAGTTTCTTGACCTATGGGTCAAACAAACACTGCTGATTGTTTACCTACTATTTATACACCTGTTCTCCACTCCCAAAATCTCAGCGTTAGTGAAAATGTGAGATTTAACTAAAGCCTCCCCCCTAGACTTTTTAGCCCAGGGTTTCTCCACATCATTTTAGTCCCCCCCCCCAATCCAACATATCTTTTACCTTTGCTCGGCTCTTTCTTTTCAAATAAGGCAGGCCCATGACATCCAGAGGTGGAACAGCTGCGCTCTATAACCAGCACCACCATGTACCAGGAGAATGGCGGAGGAGAAAGATGGATGGATCTTTTAGAAAATACCCCAGCTTAAGACCACTCACCTCAGACCTCTACTCTTTGCTGCTATTTCTATTGACACTGTTGTTTTGAGTCAAGGTCCCCCTGTAGAGCCCAAGTGGGCCTTGATCTTCAAATCCTCTTGCCTGTGCCTCCCCAAATGCTGGGATTATGGGTATGTACCACCAGTGCCAGCTCTCATACCCCTGGTCCATGAAGGAGAGTGACTAATATTTAGGTAGGCTCCTGTGGTCTGCTGTGTGATGTTGAGCAGAGAACTGAGACAAGCTATATAGAAGTCATGACTCTTTTCTTATAAAAACCAGTCTGTTACCGTGGTTTAATGTGTCCTGAAATAGCAGTTGGTACTTATTTAGTTTATCATATTGTGATATAGGTCCTCAACTTGGCAGTGGTGGTGCACACTGTTAATACCAGCACTCGGGAGGCAGAGGCAGGTGGATCTTTGTGAGTTCAAGGCCATTGTGGTGTGCAAAAACTACTTTCAGGACAGGCTCTAGGGCTACAGAGAAACCCTGTCTCAAAAAACCAAAACAAAAAAGACAAGAATTATGGGTTACTTTAAGTTGTAAGAGCTAGTTGGTAATAAGCCTGAGCAATAGGACAAACAGCTTCTAATTAATGTAAGCCTCTCTGTGTTTGGGGGACTGATTGACTGCAGGACCGGCTGGGACAGAAACTTGCATCTACAGTACTCCCTTCTCTAATCTTCCCAGTGCCACCCCACCTCCCCTCCCATCCAGATCCGCAACCTTTCTGTCTCTCTCAGGAAAAAAAAAAAAAACAGCAGGGATCTATAAAATAATAATAAGATAAGATAAATAAAAAAACAAACAAAAAGCAACATGACAAAGCAAACAAAAAAGAGCCAAACAAAAAGGACAAGAAATGCATATAGATGCAGAGACACACACTTGCACACAGAGAAATCCCATAAAAAACACAAAGCCGGAGCTATAATATATATGTAAAGGTAAAAAAGGAAAACGTCCTGACTTAACATTATGAGACAAAGAACCTTCAAAGATGCCAGCCGTCTTTGTGTTTGCCATGTACTGCTAGACGTGGGGCCTATCCTGCAAACAGTTTGTAACTCTAGTGAGACTCCCTTGGAGAAAACTCATTTTTCATTTGCAGGTTGCGATCAACTGGAGGCAGCTTCTGGTTGGGGACAGGGACTTGTGTCCACTTCTCCTTTCAGCTCTAGGACTTCACCTGATGAAGACCTGTGCAGGCCCTGTGCCTGCTGCCTTGGTCTCTGTGAGATCATATGTGCACCAGTCCTGCGATGTCTAGGTTTTGATTCTTTGGGGCCTTCCATCCCTTCTGGCCCTTACACTCTTTAAGCTTCCTTTTCCGCAGCATTTTCCTCCCTAAGGGAAGAAGGATTTGATGGAGACATCCTTTCTATGACTGAGTGGTCCAAGGTCTCTCACTTTCTATATATTGTCTGACTGTGGGTCTTTGTAATTGTTCTTATCTGCTGCAGGAGGAAACTTCTCTAATGATGGTTGAGCAATACTGAGATCTATACTTACATCAAAATGTCATTAGAAGTCATTTTGTGGAGTTTTTTTGTTCTTTTATTTTTATTGAACTATATATTTTATATTTTCTCCACTCCCTTCCCTTCTTCTCCCCTCCCCTTCTACCCTATCTCACAGTTCCCATGCGTCCAATTTACTCAGGAGATCTTGTCTTTTTTTGTACTTCCCATGTAGATTAGATCCATGTATGTCTCTCTTAGGGTCCTCATTGTTGTCTAGATTCTCTGGGATTGTGAATTGTAGGCTGGTTTCCTATGTTTTATGTCTAAAAGCCACTTATGAATGAATACATATGGTATTTGTCTTTCTGGGTTTGGGTTACCTCACTTAATATGATATTTTCTAGATCCATCCATTTGCCAGCAAATTTCAAGATGTCATTATTTTTTTCTTCTGTGTAGTACTCCATTGTATAAATGTACCATAATTTCCCTATCCATTCTTTAGAGGAGAGGTATTTAAGTTGTTTCCAGGTTCTGGCTATGACAAACAATTCTTCTATGACCATGATTGAGCACATGTCCTTGTGGCACCACTGAGCATTTTTTGGGTCTATACCCAAAAGTGGATCTTCAGGTAGGTTGTTTCCCAGTTTTCTAAGAAATCGCCACACTGACATCCAAAGGGGTTGTACCAGTTTTCACTCCCACCAGCAATGCAGGAGTCTTCCTTTTACCCCACATCCTCTCCAGCATAAGTTATCATCAGTGTTTTTGATCTTGACCATTCTTATAGGTGTAAGATGGAATCTCAGAGTTGTTTTGATTTGCATTTCTCTGATGGCTAAGGATGTTGAACATTTCCTTAAGTGTCTTTCAGCCATTTTAGATTTCTCTGTTGAGGGTTCTCTGTTTAGGTTTGTACCCCATTTTTTATTGGATTATTTGTTCTTTTGATGACCAGTTTCTTGAGTTCTTTGTATATTTTGGAGATCAGACCTCTGTCTGATGTGGGGTTGGTGAAGATCTTTTCCCATTCTGTAGGCTGTCGTTTTGTCTTGTTGACTGTGTCCTTTGCTTTACAGAAGCTTCTCAGTTTCAGGAGGACCCATTTATTAATTGTTTCTCTCAGTGTCTGTGCCACTGGAGTTATATTTAGGAAGTGGTCTCCTGTGCCAATGTGTTTAAGCGTACTTTCCACTTTCTCTTCTATGAAGTCCAGTGTGGTTGGCTTTATCTTGAGGTCTTTGACTCATTTGAACTTGAGTTGTGTGCATGGTGATAGATATGGATCTATTTTCATTCTTCTACATGTTGATATCCAGTTATGCCAGCACCATTTGTTGAATATGCTTTCTTTTTTCCATTTTGTATTTTTTGTTTGTCAAAAAAATCAGATGTTTGTAGATGTGTGAATTGATATCTGGGTCTTCTTTTTCATTCCATTGGTCTTCCTGTCTGTGTTTATGCCAGTACTAAGCTGTTTTTAGTACTGTAGCTCTGTATTAGAGTTTGAAGTAAGGGATTGTGATGCCTCCAGAAGTTCCTTCATTGTACAAGATTGCTTCGGCTATCCTGAGTTTTTTGCTTTTCCATATGAAGTTGAGTACTGTTCTTTTGAGGTCTGTGAAGAATTGTGCTGGGCATTGCATTGGATCTGTAGATAGCTTTAGGTAGAATTGCCATTTTTACTATGTTAATTTTAGCTACCCAAGGGCATGGGAGATCTTTCCATTTTCTGATGTCTTCTTCAATTTCTTTCTTCAAAGATATAAAGTTCTTGTCATACAGGTCTTTCACTTGTTTGGTTAGGTTTACTCTGAGATTTTTTATGTTATTTGTGGCTATTGTGAAGGGTGATATTTCTTTGATTTCTTTCCCTGTAGCTGTTTCTTTAGTGGAACAGTAGTATTTGTTTTTCTCCTAGGTTTCTGGCCTGTCTAGTCTTAGGTTCTTGTCAACACGTTAATCAACTACGGTAAACTCTTTTTAATACTTAAGTCCTTTACTTGTTTAGAATCAACTTGTTCTTCTCCACTAGGGTTCCTGCTCCTTTTGAGATTATGACATTAAACCTTTGGTGCCACTGGGCATATGTAATCTCATATATATGAATGTATGTATATGTGTGTGTGCATGTGTGTATGTGTGTGTATGTATATAGTGTATCACTGCGTTTGTTTAGAACTGTCTTTCAATGTGTTTTAAATTTTTTTTTGCAAGAGTCAAGTATTATATTGTTAACTTTGTTCCTAAGGATGTTATTTTTATACATAAGTATGACATATATGAAATAGCTTTAAGGAAAATATAAGTTTAACTGGCATACAATCCATGAAATTGATCAAGCCTGGAAGGTGACACATGGGAAATATGCAATAAATTTCTTAGATCACACACGTGAATGACTAAATAAATAGATGAGCATCGACCATGCACTTTTCTCAGGTCCGTGATCCTATTTACAAACTATTTCAGAAACCCTTCTACGTATGGGTTTTCCCTCCCCAATAAAAATATCCTGGTTTGAGTTCTTTGGAAAGTATGCCTCCGACAGAGTTGCACCAGGGTTAAGGCATAGTTCCCACTAGTATGAAACAATGTGTTACATGAATGCCTTCCCCACAACTCCCTCTTCGCAGCTGCTTCCAGCACAGTTCTGATCTCTGCTCTCCTCAGCATACTCTGCTCCATTGGCTGTGCTTCCCCAAGGTGCTCACACACCCTGTATGTGTTTGAATGTAAACTCTTTCTTCATTCAGTTTCATTGTCATTATTGTTTCTTTTCATTTGCTATAAATATTAGCCTCCGATTTGGTAGAAAAATAGTAATGAAAATGGTTTAAAGAATCATAGCAGGTTCTTACTCTTTAAGCTTCCAGTCCCTGTGCATGGAATTTCTAAGTATTTTTACAGGCTTAATGCCAGGCATCTCCCTTCATTGATTTGGTAAAAGCCTTTTATGCTCCTTGGCAATTTAATAACTTTTGTTTGTTTTTCAAAGTCTTCGGGGAAAAATTATGCTGGAACTGGGCCAAGACATGTGTCTCCTGTGGCTAAAGCAGAGTTTTGCAAAAGAAAAAGTCTTCAAGCAGATGTCACCACGTAAGTGCCAGGAACAGTGCTAGCATCCACAAACGTGGGCATCCAATCGATGTTAGGATTTTTCTCCATCCTACTCAAGAGGCTTTGGGAGTAGGACTCCATTTTCTTCTTAAATTTTATTTAAATCTTTCTGAACTGTGCTGCTATGGATTTTGTGGGAAACAGGGGACTAGATATGGGTCTTTACTTGATCATCAGTTGAGTGAATCGTGTGTAAAGACACGGTTTCTCTGATTCAGTCACGGCTTATTTATCTCCAAATCCTTCCAAGTTTCTGATCACGTACAGGATGCATGGTGGCCCGCATGTAATGAACTTCCCAACATTGTCATGCTGCGTGAATCTGCTTATCATAGAAACTTGTTTACTCCTGGGAAAAAAATGCCTCTGCCAGCCCAAGGAATACCAATGGTAAGATGTGTCCTAGGGAGACCTCCACCCCCAGCCATGCAGCTTAGTGAGCTGAGGAACATGATGCAGACAGTCCCCATTTGGTCATGAGGCTTTCTGTATCCTGAGCACGTCCAAGGATAATGATGAGAAATTCTATGTTTTTCACTGTCCCTGTCCCTACTTTGAACCCAGAGCAATGTAGACTAAAAGCTGCCCAGGATGCCAGTAAAGCACTCACTCTGGAGCAGCGTCGCCTAAAGCATCTTGGTCCTGAATCTAGAACTCGAACTTCAGTTCCTCACAAAATGACCGATGGTGGTCCGCATATATGGTACCCTAGAAAGGGATGCAGCTAAAGCATAAGGAACATACTGAGTAATGCTGGAGAAACACGAGGTCCTGGTAAGTGCTCAGGGGACTTGCTCCAAGATGCTGGGGTAACCATGGGTCAAACCAAAAACCCAAGGGAAGACTGCATGCTCTTAATGCCCACAATGCCAAAAGGATCTGAGGAGGCAACACAAAAACAAGGTTTCTGTGACCTGTCAGAATGTTTTGACATATTCTTTACAGACTGCTGGTGCAGGGAACATGATGCAGGAAGCAATGGAAAGATGTCTGCGTTCTTTGAAACAGATTTGTCGATGGAGAGCAATGACCCCATTAAGTATTTGGTCTCTGTAATCCGATTGCCTTAGTATTCAGCCATTGCAAATTCCTGCCCCATTTGTATAAGAAGCAAGCACAGTATAGACAGCCCCTTGAGAGGGGGAAATGAGACTATCAAAATATTGTCAGGAAGGAGCACAATTTCAATTATGAGCATCTTTTAACACATTGTTCAAATGGATGGAGTCACTAGCCCTCAAGAAGAAAGTGTACCTTGCACACTGCAATCATCACCAGCCACTTGGGAACAACTGGAAAAATAAACTTGCACAAGAGGTTGAGCATCTCATTCAGGTGACATGTGGGGTTCTCACCCCCCACAACCATATTCTTCATAATGTTAGCTCTTAATCATGTTCTCGCTGGACAAAAGGATCTGTCAACCATCTGCCTCTTTTGTGGGTTCAGCTATAATTGGGTCTCCACGGCTGCTAAATTGCACTTTCAGATACAATGAAACTGTTGTTGGCCCCATTAAATGGGTACAGGGATGGGTGTCTCAGAAAACAAAAACAAAATCCAAAAGCAACAACAAAGATATGTAGCCAAAACTGAGAGGTACTTATAACTATATCTCTGATCGAACTAAAAGATATTATGTAAATTTTGGTATTTTTGAAGATCCCACATTTATATTTGATGTAGAATCATACAAAACTTAAGGAGGGCAATCCAGATGATTTGTATGTGAATGTGACTTTAAAAAGTAGACGTCCTATTTGGATCTACTGTTATTCCTAATCAATAAAATCTGGGGTTATAAGTACCAGAGGCAAAATCAAGTCTTATGTTTAGGAGGGACAATCTGTTTATCATCTCTACTCTCAGAAAAATCTTGTTGGATTGTTTAAAAGCTATGCTGGTTATGCTAATGCCTCAGGGGACAATGTCACGTCACACAGAGGTGATCCAATTACGACATCTAAACCAGCCTTACCCATTGTCTTTTGGGTACAGACTTATGACTTATTGTTGACTGTACTCACACTGACTATGCACTCCCTAAATGTACTGTGTAAAATACTCCGTCTTTGCCCTTGGGTGAAGCTTCACCTTCTGGATGGGCCTTTCTCTGTAACCACACAGCCTTTCCAGCCTTGCTAGCCAGTTTCTTGGGATATTGTTCTACAGGCAGTCAAGAACATTTATAGAACAGAGAGAGAACTAGCACATGCATGGCTTTGCTTAGCAAATTTTCTCCTCTTTTATAGATTCTGGTGTTTAAACCCAGAGAATGGGATTACTCACAACCACTCTGCATCCTCCTACATCCATTAACATCAAGATAACTCCTACCACAGGATAGCCTGACATAGGCAACCCCTCAGGGAAACTCTCTTCCTGACTTCTTAGGGATGCTGACTTTCTAGGATGGGCAACAAACTGGTTATGAAAATCAAGGAGGGTCCCACAGCACGGAGGGAATTAGGAGGATTCAGGAAAAAAACAACAACAATATGGCTAACTGACTGTGTCAAATTGACATTAAGGTAGCCATCACAGTGTACAATATGAGCAATAACTTGTTTCCAACTGCCGACTTGACCCTGTTGTTAATTTTGGTTGACATATGTGAAAAACTCTATTGTAATATTTGATTATAAAGAGGAGTATATTTCTATGTCCTCAGATAAATGTATTTTTCTTTGATACACCAAAATTGGAAAGGTGATCATTTTTCTTAAAGAATAGTTACAGTGTGGGTGTAAAATTCACATTAATAATCTTTTGCTATTACATAAAAATCCATTTTTCTATCATTTGGGTTGATGTTTTAGTAGTATTATTACTCATTGGAAGAAATAAATTCCACTGAACTTAACAGATCTCCTGAATGTTGACCCATTACAGTATATAATTTCATAAGTGAGTTTAGATGTAGGGAAACATTATGTCCATATTGATAAGCACATCTTTTCCTATCCCTTGAAAACTTAGATTTCATCAGTGGCAGCAAATTGTCCATTGTTTTCCTTGAAGTAGAATCACTTTTTCTCCTTTCGAAGAGAGGTTCATCCAAGAGCCAATCTGAATACTCATTCCCAAGCTGGTACTCAAATCCAGGGTGTTGCGTATGATAGGCAAGTGCTCTACTTCTGAGCTACACCACAACCCACCATCTATGTTCCACTGCTGAGCTACACCACAACCCACCATCTATGATCCACTGCTGAGCTACTCCACAACCCACCATCTATGATCCACTGCTGAGCTACTCCACAACCCACCACACATTTAAGCAGCGGTTCTCACCCCTTTCAGTGGGGTCCAATGTCAGATAGCCTGCATATCAGATGCTTATATTATGATTTGTAACAGTAGCAAAATTATAGCTACAAAGAAGCAACAAAAATAAATATAAGGTTGGGGCTCACCACAACATTAGGAACTTTATTAAAGGGTCATAGCATTAGCAAGGTTGAGAACCACTGCTTTAGACAGTGTTTGATGAAAGTGGCACATTCAATTTACAAAGAACTTCTCTTCAGCAAACCATAATACTCTGTTAAGCACTAGAATGTCTACTCCTTATCACATAGAACAATACCAAAACATTCTCAAAGGTTGAAATTTAGTGGACATTTGTTCTACTCTATCAAGAATACACTTGCAAAATGGGTCTTTATTTATGGCGATGAGTTTGTGCCTATGAAAACCACAATAGCTACCACTCTATTCTGTGCATACCTGTTTCCTTCTCAGGTTTCAGCTGTCACCTTGACTTAGCAACAATACACATGTCAATACTGCAAGAGTTAAGTTTGGTCTTACGTGCCGTAAGAACAGACTTGATGCTGTGAATCTCTGAAAGGTTCTCGAGCATCCTCTGACCATGCAATGGGACTGCACGCAGTCATAGCCTCTGCCCCAACACTGACCATACTAGCTGTGTATTCTACACAGAACCCCAAGGTCATTTCAGGTCTTATCCAGAACATCATACAGTGTTCTGGCTTCCCTATCTTGCTTTTTACTGCATTTACAAGTACTAGTCTTCCTAAAAGGTGATTGGCTCCATATTCTTCAACTTTCCAAGAAGGATTGTTTCAATGGTACTTTGTACACTGTTCTTTCTGTATAGATCGAAATTTTCCTTAGAACTTTCCTTGACTCTCTTCTTTAAAGTTTCTGCTTAAATTGAGACTCACAAAAGGCACCACTTACCCACATTCTGCATTTGTTTGTTCCTGAATCTTCCTAATTCTTTCCCTGCTTTACGTTCCTTTTAGTTCTTTGTAACCAGTTTGTTGCCCATCCTAAAATATCAGCTTTCCTAAAGAAAGGATTTGATTTTCCTCACTGCTTGGACCCCAATGCCAGAAGCACAGTGGACACACAAAGAAAAAAAAAGCTATGTGTGTGAATATGTATGCACTTGTGTGTACATGTGTGTATATGTGTATGCATGTTGTGTATGTGTATGTGCATGTGTGCATATATGTGTGTGTGTGTTCATATATGTGCATGTGTGTATGTTGTATGTGTGTATATATGCGTGCATGTGTGTATGTGTCATCTGTGTGTGCGTATATGTGTTGTGTATATGTGTGTATGTGTGCATATATGTGTGTATGATGTGTATGTGTGTGCATTGTGTGTATGTTGTATGTGTGTATATGTGCATACGTGTGTGTGTATATGTGTGCATCTGTGTGCGTATATATGTTGTGTATATGTGTGTATGTGTGTATATGTGTGTATGATGTGTATGTGTGTGCATTGTGTGTATGTATGTGTGTGTGTGTCTGTGTGTCTGTGTGTGTGTGTGTGTGAGAGAGAGAGAGAGAGAGAGAGAGAGAGAGAGAGAGAGAGAGAGAGAAGGAAAGAGAAGGAAAGAAATACTAGGAAGATGGCAAAAAAAAAAAAGAGATGTCTTCAAGGATCTACCTCCAACAAACTAATTCCTACAGCCGGGTCCTACTTCCCAATTTTCAGAACCATCCAAAACAGTGCTGCCATCTGGAAACCAAACATTCAAACATAAACTCATGAAAGACTTTCATATTAAAACCATAACAATCTGGCCAAGTGTGATAGCAAGCACATCTAATCCCAGCACTCGGGAGGCAGAGGCAAACAAATCTCTGTGAGTTAGAGGTCAGTCTGGTCTACAAAGTAAGTTCCAGGACAGTCAGGCATGTTACACAGGGAAACCCTGTCTCAAAAAGCAAAACAACAATATTAAGAATACTGAGTTAAAATTCCACTATAGCTCCATAACTGGTTCCAAATGTGTCAAATATGTATTTCTGCCAAATGTGGTAAAACTGTAATGTCAACTTTGCACATGCCGGGGTTACCAGGAAAGAGAGTCTCCATGAGGCTTGTCTAAATTGCATTGGTCTATAGGCATGCTGGGTAGAGAAAGGTCTGAATTAAGTTAATTGACGTGGGTAGATACAGCCCACTGTGGGTGGCTCTGTTCCTTAGGCAGGGAGTTGTGCACTGTCTAAGAATGGATAAATCTAGCTGTGCACAACCAAGCAATTGAGCATGGAATCATTTACTTCTGCTTTTTGACTGTGGGTGTGATGTGACACACTTTGTTGTTGTTGTTGTTGTTGTTGTTGTTATTGTTGTTCCCAACACCTTGACTTCCCTGTCACAAACTGCATCCTGGAATTGTGAGTCAAGATAAACTCTTTAGGCCCCAGTTGCTTTTTATAAGAATTTTATTTACATTATAGCAACAAGAATGAAACGAGAAACAATGTTATCTTCTGAAAAAAACAGAAAAAAAAATTCCCAAAGAAAAGTATCAGGCAGGGCTAGGTGGACAACTCAGAGGGTAAAGCACTTGTCAAGCAGGCATGATGTAAGGTTTTGGATTTCCAGCACACATATAAATGACAGGTGAGTGCTGTAGGAAGTCTTACAGCCAGTGGTTATCTGCCCACTGGGGCGTGGCCTCTTATACTATATAAGGCAGTGTAGAGCATTCGTCCCTGCTCTTTCCAGTTGCTGGATTCGGTTTCTGTTCTCCGCTGAAGCAGAGAATTCTGATTTGTGAGTTTACCCCTAAATAAAGAACCATCTATTTTGCAATTCTGAGCAAGTGCAGGATTTCCTTTAAGTGTCCTTCCACATTGGGTGTCCACATGGATTCGGACTCCATGCCTACTGGGTGGTCTGCCTAACGACCTAGCCTGTCCATGGCCTAGTCTCCCATCTCCCAACCCTGCCTGTGTAGCCACAGTATACAGGAGATAGAGACAGGGAATCCCTGAGCAAGTTAATTAGACAACCTAGCTGAAATGATGAGTTCTGGGTCCAAAAGAAAGATCCTGCCTGATATATAAGGTGGACAGCAATGGAGGAAGACGCTTGGTCCATCTCATACCTCCAGATGTGTGCACACATGTGCAGGCTTACCTGTGAACATGTATACAACCACAGACATACACCAAAAAAAAAAAAAGGAAGAGACCCATTGAGTGTTGTGTTAATTCTTGACCTTCTTACACACCTCCCTCATCAACGTTCTGTTCGCATTAATCCTTATACAATATAGGGATTTTTATTAATTTTGTGGATGAAGGTGTAGGTGTGTGTGGTGTCTGAATAGCAGGTTCAGGGTGTCATAGCACGTGTGTGGAAATCGGAGGATAATTTTAGTGAATCACTTCTTTCCATCCACTACGTGGCTCCCAGGGATCCAACTTAATCAAGCACAACACCAAGTGCCTTAATCTGCTGAGCTATCTCATCAGTCCAGCTATGGGAATGCATTACAATTAAAAACAATCATTTCCAAAAAGTATTTTAACAAAGAGTAGTAAGAAGTAGGCAGGGACATTGTCTTCTCTGATGTACACCAATGCCATTGAATCCACAACTGCTTTTTCATTTCAACTTCAAAGCCGGTGTTTGATTATTTACATCTTATTTTCACCGAAAATGCTTTCCAGACTAAAGAGCATTGCATTCTTTAACAAATGTGCCTTTGTTGTGACATCACATAAACACTGTGCAGTTACAGTCTTAACAACTTTATATGCTTAGTGCACAGTTCAGTGGTACTGAATGCGTTTGTATCATAGCAGCTATCATAGCAAATGATACCAATAATGTAATTCAATAGAAAACTCAATTTAATGAATCTACAAAGCAATTTCCATTATTAAAGAGAAGCTGTAGTTCTCACAAAGACATTATCCTGACATTAAGATCTCACTGATACATTTCTAACATGATAATTTATGAAACGTATTTTAAAAGGTATTTATATATGATTTCCTTTTATAACCCAAGGATTTTCTTTCAGATTTCCATAGCAAGAAAATAGTCACTAGTTGATCATGAGATGGACTGCAAATTGAATATATCAAATGTTAGGCTTGTTATTTTAGTCTCATTTAAAAGACAAGCATTTTCATAAATCTTGTCCAGATGTTGATAAGATACCAGCTGTGGCAAAGAATACATTTTCATCAAGGAAAACATGACAAGCTTCTGTAATGAGTGAGATTATTAATGGCTTCTTGGGAATATTAGTTGTCACAAGTCATTCGAAGCAAAGTCATTATAAACACGGCTCTCTCTGTTAACTATCCACATTGCTTCTGGTTTGCTCTCCCCAGGAACGCTGCCTTATTGGCCTCTTCTTAAGAGTTACAGTTCCCCACATACCCGTCTTCTGCAAACATCCATAATCAACAATACATCTCAGACTCAAAGTGATTGTTCTCTACTTTCTACTTCCACTGTCTTTTCACCACCCTTTCCGTTTCTCTTCTTCCATTCATTACACATACCATACTTGCATATTTAACCTAGATTACTTATTATATTAAATTAATATTAAATATATATTTATGTATTTATATTGTTTGGTGTTTTTTTGAGACAGGTTCTCTTTAGATAGCCCTGGCTAGGATGAAAGGCGTGTGTCACCTGCTTACTATTTTCTTTCGGGGGTAGTGAAGATGAATCCATTGGTCTACCATGTCCTATGTGCCCAGCCCTTCTGCCATGCTTCCCATTATAGCACCAAGTACTAGTGTGTCTCCTTCTTGCAATAAAACATCAAATTTCAAGTCAAGTCATGAGTAGCTGCCCATGTCAGATAACTCAAACATACACCCCCCCCATTTGACAGTGAGGATTATCCCATTAAGGCCATAATTCCCTCTGTTTTTTTTTTCTTACTTTTCTTCTGCCCTGGTTACTTTTATGTTATTCTGACAAAAATACCCGATAGAGACAACAGAAGGGAGGAAGGGATTATTTTGCTTGCAATTTCTGGGTTTTAATCTGTCATAGGAGTAAGCATGGCTGAAGGAAGTCGGGATTGAAGGAAGGCATGGTCCAATGATTCTTTATCTATGGACGCCAGAGTGTGAGGCAGAGCAGTTCCTATGGCATTGGATTGGGAAACAGAAAGCAGGATTTTAGTGGGACTGTTCTTTGCTAGAATCTTGAAAGACATACCCCTGTGATCTACTTAGACTCCTTAGACCCCACATCTTAAAGGTTCCAGAGCTTGCCAGCACAGTACCACCACAGTGTTTGGGGACCAAACACTGAAAACACGAGCTTACGGGAAACCCTTTGGTATCAAGTCCCAACATCATCTTGTCACCTGGAACTCTTGCCCATGTCCTCTTAGCTCTTGCAGGCTTCCTACTACCACCCTGGCTTCTTCAACCTGACAACTTTTCCATCAGCACTTTTGTGTTTTGGAGAGAAGTCAATAAAATTCTGTTTCTTCTCTCTTATAGTCCCAGCTAGACCAATCCTTTGTTTCATTGTTTGGTTTAAGACTGGGATTCAAATGTAGCGTATAAAGAGAGGTAGGCAGGCTCTCTATTGAGCTCCTCTCTCAGCCTCACACCCAAGATTTAAAAATTCTAGCTACCATTACAGCCAAACTTCTTAAAGGAGAAACCAAAATTCCATCTCATTTTGTTATTAACTTTGGATACCTGTTGCTTTGATCTAAATGGCCTGTACTGATGTCACTCATGAAGATGCCTCCTCCTTTGCTGTTTTCAGTTTTTGTTCAGATTATCCCCAGGACACTCTCTGATGTCTGACATCTTGAGTACCATCTGCCATCTTGTTTCTTTTGTACCTTTCTTAAAGGAAGCTGCTTTTATAGGAGGAAGACGGAGTGGGCATTTCCAGGAGTTAGAATGGTGTTTCAGTTTTCTTTCCTGTCTTTTTTTAGACTTTTTAAAGGACTTTTATTAGTCTCGAAACTAAGACATTGGAGCCTATGAACTCACTTCTTGATGCCATCTACAACCAATGTCTTGGCAGTTAATCCCCAGAAAGGGATAGAATGCCTTGATCATAGACAGGACTCCCACAAACAACCTTGCTCAGTCAGCAGCCCAGTCCAGAAAGGAATGTGTGGAGATAACCAGCCTCACTTGAAGTAGATAATTCAGGGACAAAAATAATTCCGAACTGCCCTAGTACCCTATGGATACATCCTAAACCCAAGGAAAGACAGGCTGCAGAGCCATTATAGTCCCCATTAATATAATCAATACCCTCATCACACCCCTAAAAAGAGTCATGACCAAGTTTCCCACATTCAGCAGCTCCCCTTTTCCCAAAGGCTGCCTTGTCTCATGAGATTATAGGGGATTCTGCATGTAAGTGCCCATCGTTCTGTTTAAAATACTGAGTGACTTTGGTCCTCCTTTACTTAATGCATATTTACAAATTCTTAATGAAATTGTGTATGACACCTCAAATCTGGATGGAATAATACATATAATATCAATAGCTGGGTATGTCTCAATATTGAAATCTATTTCCAGCATAGATGAGTCACTCTGACCTCCAAGGAGGGAACAGGAAATGAGTCTTGTTTTGCCTCAGCACATCAGGAGACACGAAGCACAGGAGTTTGAAAGGAGTGAATCTGCATCAAGAAAGCAG
>NC_022017.1:19820848-19847399 GCF_000317375.1 Microtus ochrogaster
AGAGAGATAGATTGATCTTTAAAGTGGTACTTGAGGGGCAATCAGGTAAACAGAGATCAAGAAAATTCAACATAATTAGGGATTAAATTTCTTGAATAAATAACTGACAATTGAAATAAAATGAGAGAAGGCAATAGACAAAGTGGGAGGAAGAGAGGGAGGGAGACAGTTGCAATTAAGGTTTTATCATTTTTTTTCTCACTTGGCACTTCTTTTGTCCAAGAAATTTTTACGTAATCCTAGGCATATGAAATAGTTGCTCAAATCTTGAGATTACTAACAATAAATCATGAAAAAAATTACTTCATAATTTTTGGGCCTCCGAATAACCCTATTGCTTATTAAAGATTAAAACAAATGTAAATACTCATGAGATAGATGTGAGGGTTTGTTCCTCATAAAGAACGAAACCTCGGCTGAGTACTTCATGGGTCAGGATGTGGGGTATCTTCAGCGCTTTCCAGAGTTGACTGATATTTTGATCTTGTTTCACCAATGCTGAGATCACCACTTTGAACCCAATTTGTAGCATAAAATAGAAGAAGTATGTTTAGTGCCATTTTAGAAACTGCTGGGAATTCTGTCTTAATTGCAAGCCAAAATCCATTTAAAGATTTGTGTGTGTGTGTGTGTGTGTGTGTGTGTGTGTGTGTATGTGTGAAACTGAAGTGAAATCTCAAATAGCAATTTTTAAAAACTTAACACTATCACACGATACAATCAAAAGATTGCAAATTGAACACTTAAATGTTGAGAACAACAGCGGCAAACTTTCAAAGTCTTGTTTCTCATGAACAACTTATAATGTTTCCAAAAGAACAGGAAGCTCGGTGTAGTAAAAGCACTATAATAAATTCAATGAAAACAATGAAATAAAAGGAGGAGGACTTAACTCCTAACGTATGGAGAATATTTTTATTGTAGACATAAGCGAGAAATCGGGCAGACTGAAGAGTCCAGACTGAACATGGCTGGCAGACTAAACCAGACCATGGGAGTTGAAAGAGGGGAGGGAGGGAGAGAGGAGCCTCTAAAAGGCAGTCCTGGCCAAGAGAATGGCAGAGTCAAAATGGCTGAGTTATATAAAGATCAGACTAGGGAGGGGAAGCTGAAACCCAGCCCTTGAGAAGGGGAAGTTTAGGGAAGGGGGCAGAGTGAAGAGTGCTGGGAGGGGCCACAGGTACTGAGTGAGACTTGACCTGGGTTCGAGACCTAACACATGTAACAGAATCATCTCTGATCTAAGCTGAAGGGCTTCAGGTGACATTTGCTGGTGTTTCAGGCATGATGACAGGCACAGTACACACATGTTCTCAGAACCAAGACTGCTGTAAAGACATACAATTTGACATTAGTGAGCAGCCAGACGTGCTCCAGATCTATTAGGCGTTTAACTTTGAAATGATCTGGCTGTTATGTATTTAGAAACCTTTTACTGCTGCCAGTAGTTTTTTGGAGTCCTATAGTCAGCTCATGATGCCTGTGTGGGCTGTGATCCACTGTTTAAAACCTGAGCTACAGAGCAGGAAAATTGCAAAGTGTATGTGTGTGTGTTGCAGTATCATATACATACACACACACACACACACACACACACACACACACACACACACACATGAAGAAATATCAGATATTTGACCTTAAATGTTATGGATAAATACCTTTTCTTTCTTTTTTCCTTCTTCCTCTTTCTTTCTTTCTTTCTTTCTTTCTTTCTTTCTTTCTTTCTTTCTTTCTTTCTTTCTTCTTTCTTCTTTTCTTCCAAGTTAAGAAAAGGTTCTAATAAAACATCACTCGGTGCTTTGTGGTCAATCTTTTCAGATTGTCCTGTTTTGTTCTGGGTACAAGTGTGTCAGTTTACTAAATCACACCCCCACAGTGTATTTCTAACAGTGTTTAAATTAATACAAATGATATTTGTCCTTTATCCTGTGTTCTTGCAGAGAAGAGTTTCTCTGAGAGGAATTTACTTAGGAATATTGTTTCTAGCTTCAGCACTACAACTAGAGAGAGAAAGGGGGAAAGGAGGGAGAGAGAAGGAAGTGTACAGGGGTTTGGCTATCACTTTTGGGTGATTTAGACTTCAGTCTACGCAAACATGTGAAAGCCTCATGAAATGCAGTTTAGAAACAACCCACTGGGGAAAGAAAAAGGATGCATTTGTCTATCAAGCCTATGGATCATGGGCTAGATGGCACTCCTGCAGAGGAACAAACATAGAAAGAATCCGTGAGCATATGTAGGTCATTGAAGCCCTTGAGCAGGGAGAACTTAGTAGGACTCAGTGGTACCCCTGAAGCGTTGTTGCCACACTGCCCCTCAGTGACTCCAAAGCCTGATGGGTATCTAGCCTCCACAGTCAACTTGGAATAAGAGGGTTAGAGGTAGCACACACAATGCTTGCTCAGACGTACCTCTTTCTGCCTCCCACTAACTCCAATCAGTTACACAGTCCCCTTCAAAATGTAGGCAGCTAGAATCTCTGCTGACTCAGTGCAGGGAAATGAGGGGAATAAGCCTCAGCTCCTGATCTCATAAAGTCAACATTGGTAATATTTATCTCTTGAACCAATATTAGAATTCTCTCATTTAGGTTGACATCTTGGCTGGTTTGTGCTTCTTGTGCAAGCAGACCATCACTAAAGGATGTAGGTACTTTATTTCATTGCCTGTGGTTATAATTCTTCATCCACAATTAACCCTGTAGGTTCCAAACCTATATCCCTGTCTTTACTGTGTAGTAGAAACCAGAGCTCCATAGGGTAGAATAAAATTGGTTGCTTTCTCCTACCAATATAAAGAGCTTTTCTCTACTTGCTATGCAATTTTTGGGCTAATAAGGGTTCAGATATAACCATATAGAAGACGTCAAAGATACTCAGAAGGTAATACCAACCGAACATGGTATTCAAATCAGTGCTCAAGGTCACAAATGGTCTGATTAACAGCAATAGGGAAGATATAAACTTGACCTCAAACTGCCAATCACCTTGCAGTACAAACAAAACACATCCATGAGTGACCATGTTCTAAAACACAAGACAATATTAATTGACACCTTCTCATCAATAATTTCAGAAAATGCCATACACGTGTTGATTTGGATGAGTTGTCTCCCACCTGTCTCAGTCATATAAATACGAGGCCCCCAGTCGGTGAGTGTCTGGGGAGGATTAGGAGGTGTGACCTTGCTGGAGGAAGTGTGTCACCTTAGGGGGGCTTTGAGGTTTCAAAAGACCTGTGTTTCAAACTGTGAGCCCTCTGCAACTCTACAAATTGTGTGAGTCATGTGCTATCATAGCGATAGAAAAGGAAGTAATACAGCTTGCTTTCTTCTCCTCAAACGGATGCACACTTTCCCCCAGTACTGGCTCAAAGAATGACCGTTGGAAGTTTTAAAGCCAATGAAAACTTAACTAACAGAGGAGCGGGATATAGCCTAACTAACCGTTTGTGTTTCGTCTTAGTCCAAACGCCTTTGTTCAAGAATAACACAGATAGATGCCTCTCCTTACTCCGTGCATGTGTGATGGGTTTTTATTTGAACTGGCCGTTGTCCTCACAATAATCTGAAAACATAAGAAAGTGAAGTGGCTTAGGAGGTCATTTACCGAAGAGCAAAGGGAACCCCATTCATAAGTGTTATTTACACAGCATCATCTAGGATGTGGAAGGTACTAAACAGTTTGTAAGAACAGGAAATGTGTTTAGGGTTTGGATTATTCATATTGTCATTGTCATTTGGTCATGACAAAATATAAGCAGAGCATTGCTGGGTCCAGGGGTAGGTTGATCCCGAATTTTCCTGACAAACCACCACACTGCTTTTTTTCATTCTACAGATTGACAAAAACGGGACTCGCTGAACATAGCGGACAATGAGGACTACTGAGAACTCAAGAACAATGACACTGGATTTTGATCCTACTGCACATACTGGCTTTGTGGGAGCCTAGGCAGTTTGGATGCTCACCTTACTAGACCTGGATGGAGGTGGGTGGTCCTGGAACTTCCCACAGGGCAGGGAACCCTCATTGCTCTTCGAGTTGATGAAGGAGGGGGACTTGACTGGGGGAGGGGGAGGGAAATGGGAGGAGGCAGAAATCCTTAATAAATAAATAAATTTTAAAAAATTAAATAAAAAAAGGAAAAGAAAAAAAGAAAAAAAATAGGAACTTAAGTGGGGCAGTAACCTGAACACAGGAGCTGATGCAGAGGCAATGGAGGGGAGCTGCTGCTTACTGGATTGCTTCCCCTGGCTTGTTCAGGTTGCTTTCTTACAGAACCCAAGATCTACAACTCAGTGATGGCACCTCCTACGCTGGACTGGGGGCTCCCCCATTAATCACTAATGGAGAAAATGTCTTATCTTTGATCTCATGGAGACATTTCTTAAACTGAGGCTCCATTTTCTCTCTGATGTCTCTAGCTTGTGTTCAAGTTGATGCACAAAACCAGTACATATAGATAGCATTTTTGCAACCTGGTCAAGGTGTGCTGCTCATGCTGCTCAAGTAGCTTACCCCTGGAGTCTGCTGTCCCATGGGTAGCTGTCTAGTCTTTCTGTAAATTTTGTCAAGATCTTAAGTTCTTCCTTCTAACCCCCTTCTAATGCCAATGGACAATTTCTGCTGCTAAAACAAAAAGACCTTTCAAGCACAGTGACCTTTCTCATTACCCAATCACTCTTGCCTTGACACCCCCAATGCACAATTCAACATGGTGCTCTCCAATTCTATCACAATGTTGCCTCCCTGGCATTTTTATTATGACTCTTTGATTTCTCTTAGTAATAAACACATATACATGTTCTATGTTAAATTGATCTATAACCTTAAAACATAGAAAAATGTAGGGCTCAATAAAAATCAATAAAAAATGGGAAAAAAAGAGAAAAAAAGATGGAAAAGATAGTAAGGATTGGGGTGATACGTGAGGAGGTTAACATAAACACCAAGTAATGACAGAGATCTCCCCTCACACTCTGTCTCAACTGCCTGTGCCCAGGAAAAACTATCATTCTCTGTGGAACACATATGCAGATGAACAAAAGTACACAAAGCAGTGATGAGAGTCAGGTCAACTTGCGTCTGTTCAAACACATCTGTGAAGAAAAAATCTGGGCCCACTGAAATTCAGCAGAATAATAATTTATGAATGCATTCTTACACGTGTACAAAAGCATCCCAGAGTGTAATATTGTTTTCGTTTTCCTAGTATTGATTACTGAATATCAATATTGAATATTGGAACTTCCCAAGAAGAATGCTACAATCCATCCTGTGCTAGAAATGCAGTTACTTTGAGAGTATTTTTAATTGTGGTAGAACTGGCTGTGGGGCTCAGGTTGCAGAGTTCAGTGTGTTTCACAAACTGTGAAAAAGGCTGAATACTTTGCTATGCCGAGCTGCTGGAGCTCCTGGCTGCTGTTCATCATTCTAAACTGCAAACTAACAAAGCTTGTGGATCATTTGCAGTGCACATCTGTTCTCCAGCTGAATACTGAGAAAATGAGAAACTCCTCAAGAAGGAAAAATGTTTAGAAAACCGTAAGCTAATTGTTTTGTCTGCTTTTATGCACGGCAAGTGTCTTTTAGTGAATACAGTAAGGCTATACTTCGAGTCTGCCATGCCCCAGTTATACCTACCATTTATTTGGGAGGTTTTCTGAGGACATCTTATTATTAATCCAGTATACATGAGGGGAAACTAAATGAAGCACAGCCTGACTTTAAAAAAAGAATTTAAAAATATATATAAAACCCTTTCTGAAACCAGTAATTGTCTGTGAAATCATCCCAGTTGAAGGACATTTATAAACATAGCCTCCTACAAAACCCTATTTAAAAAACCTGGCTAGTTGAAACACACCTGTAATTCTAGCTCTTCAAGGGGCCCAGGCAGCAGGGTTGCAAGTTTTAGGGTAGGTAGGATGGCAATTCCACCATAACCTGTCTCAAAAAAACTTTGGCATTCAAGAGGACTAGGATTCAATCCTAGTACTATAAATATAAAGTAATAAACTATGTTTAAAATTATTTGATGAGTTGATCCACATAACATATAATGGACTCTTGAAAGGGAAAGGCAGTTGGTAGAAGAAATAAAGCTTATTCAGAAGAAACCAACATAGAAGATTTAAGACTGTCACAACAAATCTAAGGTGCTTGCATGATTTGCTCAATAGTGGTAACATTTTATGGTACAACCTTGAGTTTTCTTCCCTCTGCATCAAGTTACACAACCTGGACACATGAGAATATTATATTTCTATGTTGTGGAATATTATCTTAACTAATCAAAGATGTGTTTCATTTGTTTATGCTGCAGAATATTACTTTAACTATGTGAAGTTATGTTACATTTCTTCCTACTGTCTTTGTTAAGGATGTAAAGATGCATTGCATTTGTTAAATTATGTAAAGATGTGTTATGGTTTCACCTTTCCTGCCTAAGGCACTTGATGAGTCTAATACAAAGCTAAATAGCAGGCAGGAGAGGGATAGGTGGAGTTGGCAGGCAGAGAGAATAAGTAGAAGGATAACTCTAGGTTCAAAAAAGAAGGAGAAGAAAGTGCGGGAGACAGAGGAGACACGCTTAGGGCCAGAAGCCAGGCAGCTGTCTGGACACAAGAAGCAGTAAAAGTAAGATATATAGAAGGAAAGAAAGGTAAAAAAAAAAAGCCTCAAGGTAAAACATAGATGAAGAGAAACAGGTTAAGTTATAAGAGTTAGCAAAAAATGGGCCTAAGCTAAGGCCGAGCATTCATAAGTAATAATAAGTCTCTGTGTCATGATTTGGGAGCTGGTAGGTGGCCCGAAAGAAAAAGGTTGCTACATTTCTATGTATGTGCTTATAGGGAAGAGTAATATCACATATGTATTTAGTAGATTTTAAATGAATTCATAAAGTATGAGAGTATAAGTTTAGACAATGAAAACCATGCCTCTAAATGCAATTGCATAAGAAAAATTAGGAAGTGGATCAGAAAGAGAAATGACAGGTGTGCAAGTATGCTTAATGTCTCTAGCTCTGCATACACAGTCAACAGATACTGTCCAATGCTATTGATAAACCTGGAAAATCCAATACAAGAGCAGTGGCTGTGAGGCCACAGGAGGCTCCACATGTCCTGCTTCTCCCGTGATCCTAGGGAGAGCCTAGCAGTTATAGATTTGTAAACCTGTAGTCTTAATCTTAAAGGTATACATTTCTGAATGTATAGGAACCACTCGTGAGGTCTGGGGAAAACCTTTGCATCCATAGGGCCAGGAAGCCCAGATTTCTATTGCAATAGGTAAAGTGTATCCATGATAGCATCTTCAGTAACTAAATCCAGATGTCCTTGGCACTGATTGCTTCTGCAGAAAGATGCTGATAGTAATTTGAGGGATGGAGAAAGAAAGAAAGAAAGAAAGAAAGAAAGAAAGAAAGAAAGAAAGAAAGAAAGAAAGAAAGAAAGAGTGTGCCTTTCATTTCTAGCCATTTCCCCATGGATATATTATTGCTTAAAAATGAATTGAGTGAATTAAATACAATTTATTCCCTGGCAAGGCTGAAACATGCATGGGCAGCTCATATAAGGCAGTTCTGTTTAACTTGTCCATATTGGGTATCATGGTCTACATTGATGAGAATGACTGACCAGGTCTCTTCCTCAAGAGGGCACCAGAACTCATTAAAGATGGTTGTGAGCCACCATGTGGTTGCTCAGAATTGAACTCAGGACCTTTGGAAGAGCAGGCAGTGCTCTTAACTGCTGAGTCATCTCTCCAACCCATTGTTTATAAAAACCCACCTTTAATTTACAGTGTGAGTCAACCTGTTCTTCCTTCCTTGATGGACACAAAAGGTTATGTTGAAGACAAGAGATACAGTTGCAACATTTATATTTATCTTTCATAGTTTTAAATAACAGTGAGGATAACCCTTAATTTTTTTCCTGATGTGTGTATTTATTCTGATTTCAGTGCTACCTTCAACTTACTAAGAAATACCACACAGGGCAGCAGCAGTACCTAAGATGCTATGAAGAAACAGCTGTCATTATATTCCTGTCCTTAGGAAGAGTAAGCACAAAAGGCATTGGGGATATTAGTCTCTTTTTACCAATATGCAGGTATTGACAGAATGCTAAATAGACATTCAGTTGGATTTCTCAAAGAGTTTGTCTGTAATGGGGAATTTTTTTTTATTTTCCAAGATTTCTAAAAATTAAATGTATACTCTTTTTAAAATCATAGAGTATTTGCAGAATTATAATAATAGTGACTTGCTCTTGTAAACTGCTAGTAATATTCTTTGGCAGCCACAAATTTATGAGCCTGCTGCCAAGTAAGGAAATCATTGACTTATGTGACTGTTTCAAAGTCTGGTGAATTATCTCACCAGGATAAAGCAATGTTTTCCCCAGATAATTGAACTGTCCCATGCTGCATTGAAGGAATGTAGCCACAAGCAGATACGAACTCCATGGCAACCGCACATCGATATTGTCTTTTCAGCACCTGGGAAATGTCAGCTTTAGACTTCCGCATAAGGACTTCTCTGTGAGTAATAAATTGGATGTCTAGCGTCAATACAGATGCTTACCCATGACTAACCTAGGAATCAGCCTGCAGTCATCTGAACACTGAAATAGAAAAGGTCAGCCTTGGCAAAGAAAGGGAAGAGAAAAACCCACACACATCTACACATCCTCCCAGCCTTAGGTTATGAACAGAGTGACAAGAAGCTCCAGCTGATGCTGAGAAAACCTTATTCCCCCAAGCAGTTTTGCAAAAGATGTCAGAGGAGAACAGTGTCTAATCTAATGAAATGATATAAATCGCCTCTCTTAATCTATTCACCACTTTGCATACTTCCAACTGACTCATTAATCTCCCCGGCATCTTTATTACTTGGTAGTTCAGAACACACAGAGGACAAATGTATCCACCTGGGAGTTTGAAATGATGAACACTCCACTTTCGATAATTTTATCTTTAATTATAATTTTATTTTTATTCTTTGCTTATTTTGAGATTATAATCTAATTACATTTCTCACTTCTCCTTCTACCCTCCACCCCCATATATTCCTACCTTCTGTATCACCTCTTTATTCATTAATTGTTATTGCATACATATGTATATCTATATACATACGTATATTCCTATATAACACCTTTGGAGTCTATATAATGTTACTTGTATGTGTGTTTTCAAGGCTGACCATTTGGCACTGGACAACCAATTGGTGTGCTCTTCTTGGGGGAGGACCAACCTCTCGTGCTCCCAGCTTATTCAGTTGCCTACATTTCCTTATGTTGCAAGCTACCTGGACATTTCTTTCTTAAGCTTTTATTTTCATTGTATATGTGGGGTTATTCTGCCTGTATGCATGTATGTACATGTGCCAATTGCATGTCTATACCCATGATAACCAGTACAGAGCATCAAATTCCCTGAAACTGGAATGAGAGATAGCTGTTGCCAAGGTGGGTTCTGAGAACAGAACCCAGGTTTTCTGGAGGAAAAGTGCTCTTAATTACCAAACCATCTTTTGAGACTCAGGCACTATTTGCCTGGTTCTTCCTAATGCCAACTAACCTGTATAAACTGAAAAGTTAGGTCACTCTAAATGAAATTATATTAATGGAACCAGTTAACAATAGTTTGGTAAGTATTGCATGATGGGTTGTGGGTTAAAACAGCTTTTTAAACCACCATGATGGCTCAGGTTTGTAATCCCAGAATTTAGGAGGCTGAAGCAGAAGATTGGCTGTGAGTTTGTGTCTAGCCTGAATAACCTAATGAGCTGTTTAAGGTAGCAAAAATAAATCCACATCGGTAACACTCAGGAGGCAGAGTCAGGTGGATCTTTGTGAGTTCGAGGCCAGCCTGGTCTACAAGAGCTAGTTCCACGACAGGCTCCAAAGCTACAGAGAAACCCTGTCTCGAAACTCCCCCCTCAAAAAAAATGGTTGGGGGCTATCAAGAACAAAGTGCCAGGGAGCACAGTGAAACCCACACGAGTGACCTGGTGACCTGTCCCAGGGTTCAAAAGATCAAGGAAGAAGAGGAAAACTTTAAAAAGAATCAGCAACTTTTTCTAAAGATTATATCTGTAGAGGACTCTCAATTCCATAAAACCATAGTCTTACCCGGTAAGGTAAGCTCTCAGCTGTTCGCCACCACGCCTTCTTCGCCTTCTTCGCGCTTTGCTTGGGCCATCTTTTGCGCGACTCTTCTCCTTCTGGAACTGTAGGCCCATTGCAACGCTTTCTTTGATGAGTTGCTTTTCTCATGGAGTTTTATCATGGCAATAGAAAACTAAGCAACACAACAAGCAAACATGTAATTTTTAAAGTGACTTTATTAAGGTGTTTTATTCAGTCTATGATTTTGTTAGTCTTTATGTAACAAACCCCTCAGGCAGCTGCTCCCACTCTGGTCCCGATAATAAACAGAGGCACACAGGTCAAACAGGGGCCTTCAGCCTTTCTGAAATCTCTCTCCTCTTCCTTTGAGATCTTTTTCTTTCCCTGTGCATCATTAAAGCCAACGAGAAGCCACCAATGCCTGATTTATTTTTACTACAGATTACCTTTCATTAACATCACTGTATACAAGTAAAATTTTACAACATGTACTGTTTTTGCCTTAATAATGAATAATTATTTTGAGAGCTAGTTGGTTAAAATTCACCCACAAAGCATTGCATTATATCGATTATTGATTAGTTTTTCCACATACAGATGTTAACAATTTATTTCTTCCTCTGGTGAGAGACATCTGAATTTATTTGGATTTTTTTATCTACCATAAGTAAAGAACCATAATGATTTTGTACTGATAAATTTTTTCATCTCCCTGAACAATAGTAACAGGTTGAATGATTGAATCATAAAATGTTTAGCCTTTTTAAAAAATGCCAAGTTATTTTTTTAAATAATTGTATCATTTTTATAGTCCTATCTGGAGTTGAGTGCTTCAGTCCAATTATACCCTCAAAAACATTTTATACGGTCAAGAGGTTCATTTGAGCTATTTGATTGGGTGTGTTGTCATACCTCATCATGATTTTCGTTTATATGCCCCTAATCACTAGTAGATCTTAGGCAGTGATTCACGTGTACTAATCATGGATACTGTTGTCCCAATACACAGCCTATCTTTTAATTAACTTGTTCTCATTTTTGTTATTGAATATCTATAGGTCTGGATATGAGTCCTCTCTCATGTGTGCAGCTTGTAATTTTCCCCTCTAGTGTCTGACTTGCCCTTCGATTTTCTTAAAGGTATTTCCTGAGGGGGGAGAAAACAATCTGAAACTAATAAGGGATCTATATAAGATAAGCATATAAAACTTAACTTTATTTCTATTTACTAACAATGAAAGCATGGGTGACAATATTAAAAATACATGCTATATATATTTAATAGTCTTCAAGTATTTACGAAGTATTTAGTAAAATACAGTGGGTACTGCAGAAAATGTGATGCAATGGGAATAGCTGACTGGAATCTAACAATCCTAGGTTCAAGCCCCAGGAACACACAGAGGCAGGCACATAGATACACACACACACACACACACACACACACACACACACGCAATGAGGTATCACAAGAATTTTCATAAGACTAGAGAAAAATAAGTACAGTGAAGAATCCTGCCACTTCTCCTCACAGCCAGAAGACCACAAGTCCCATGTTTTGTTTTGTTTTGTTTTGTTTTGTTTTGTTGTTGTTTCTCACCACTCCTCCATTCCATGATTGGATGTTAGATTCTTAATGCCGCTCCACCCACCCCTGGGCTGTCCTGTGTTCTAGAAGAAAGCAGGTTGAAGAAGTCACAAGGATCAAGCCCGTAAGCATCCTCTTCCATGGCCTCTGCATCAGTTCCTGCCTCCAGGTTCCTGTCCTGTTTGAGTTCCTGCTTTGGCTTCCCTCAATGAACTGTGATGCTAGACAGATCAGCCAAACAGACCCGCTCCTCTCGAAGTTGCTTTGGCCATGGTGTTTCATCACAGCAAAAGTAACCCTAACTAAGACATTAAACGTGTGAATCTGTCATTATCTAAAAATAAGTTTAATTAAAACAAAAGGTACCTCTTGAAATGTAGACATTTTCTAATTTTGATAAAAAGTGCATCTACAAATGTGGGTTTTTTTTAATTGTTTATTCTTTTATGGCTATCTTTAAGAAAAGCAGCCTGGTGTTGTAGTACATGCATGTAATCCCAGAATGTGATACGGACTGAGGCAGGAGGGTCACTGCTAGTTTGTGCTACAAAGTGAGATTCGGACTCAAATAATCAAAGAAACAAACAACAACAACAACAACAAAAAAAAAACAGCCTGAAAACTATAAACCTCTTGGAAGAGAACCTATCTTTTGTTTCCTCAGCAAAATTTTCTTTCTTTTAAAAATTTTTATTTTTATTGTTTTCAACTTGTGTGTGAGTGTGTGTGCATACACACATGTGCACATGCACACTCACTTGTCCTTCCGGGTATGTGCAAGTGAGTGCAAATGCTTCAGAGGTCAAAGGAGTTGGATTTCCACAGAGCTGGAGTATCTGTGAACCACGCGGATGCCTGGAATCAAACTCAGATCCTTTGGAAAAGCAGCAAATACATTTAACCTCTATGCCATCTCTCCAGCCCAGAATTTGTTATTTTTGTCTGGTATTCATTTATTTGTTTGTTTGTTCTTTTGATGTGCTTGCCAGTTTGACACAAGCTAGAGGTATTGGAAGAAATACTATTAACTTTGAAAACCCCTCAATTGGATTTACCTGTAGGCATTCTTACAGGACAGTTTCTTGAGTGATATGGGAGGTCTCAGTCCATGGTAGGTGGTGCCATCCCTGGGCTGGTGGTCCTGTACTGTATATGAAAACAGGCTGAGCAAGCCACAAGGAGCAAGCCAGTAAGCGGCACTCGTCCATGGACTCAGCATCAGCTCCTGCTTCTAACATCCGCCTGCCTTGAGTTCCTTTTCTGACTTCACTAGCTGATGGACTACAATCTGTAAGATAAAATAAACCCTTTCTTCTGTAAGTTGCTTTCAGCCATGGTGTTTGATCACAGTATTAAAAATTAAGACAATTGGTATGACCTTGGGCAGTTTTATTATAGGAAGTATATACACTGCATCAAGCTGTGGACAGCCTTTTTTTTTTTTCAGTATTTGTAGTGATGCTCCATCCCTCACTCTGATAGCTACTCTCTACCTTCTCTTTTTCCCTGGTCTTTCAGGGAGAGTTGCAAATATCATTAGTCTTTTAAGAAATTATTGACCATCTCTGTCTTCTGGTTCTTTGTTTCCCTCTCTTACTTGCTTGCTCTTTCTTTTCTTCTTTTTCAAGGTTAAAGCTGAGACAATCGACTCAAGCTACTTTGTTGCTATTATAGGCATTTAGTGCTACCAAGTTCTAAGAGCTCTGAAAGAGAGGCACCTCACAAATTTTCTTCTGCTACATTTGTATTTTAATTCAGTTAAAAATATATTCTAATCTCCTTCATAGTTCCATCTTTGACCCATGGTTAATTCAGAGGAGTGTTATTTAACTTTTTTTCTTTTGGTTTTCTGAGACAGGGTTTCTCTGTAGCTTTTGAGCCTATCCTGAAACTGACTCTGTAGACCAGGCTGGCCTTGAACTCACAGAGAGCTGCCTGCATCTGCCTCCCAAGTGCTGGGATTAAAGGCATGCACCTAATGCTGGGAACTTTCTGGTCTTGATTTTAAATTAATTACATAATCAAAAGTATGCCTTCGTTGAGTTGGATACTCTAAATTAAACCCAAAGTCCTGTGCTGGAATCACAGCATTTGGGAGACTGAAGTCAGAGGATAACAGGTTCAAGACCAGCTTGGGCTGTACTGTGATGACTGCCTGCCTTAAAATCCAACAATGGGATGTGATGTCCAGGTGCTGTCACATCTGTTATCCCACTGATCGCCAGGTTTGATTCGCTTGTCCTGGCTGAGTAGGCGGGTGTCCACCCCCTCCTTCACCACTCTGTGTGTGTGCATGGATCAAAAGGATTGCCTGAGCCAGGGAGATATAGGCAACCCTAAAATGTAAATGAAATATGTATCCCATATCCCACCATGCTTGGGAGGAAGAAAGAGGAGGCTTGAAAAAGTGCAAGGCCAGCCTTGTCTACATGGCAAGTTCCAGGCCAGCTAGGTCATTAATGCAAGAGGCCATATGTCCCGGGTAGTTTTATGTCAACTTGACACAAGCCAAGGTCATCTGAAAGGAGTGAACCTCAACTGAGAACATAACTCCTTAAGATCCGACTGTAGGGCATTTTCTTCATTAGTGATCAATGAGGGAGGGCCCAGCCCATTGCCAGTGGTGTTATCCCTGGGCTGGTGGTGCTGGGTTGTATAAGAAAGCAGGCTAGCAGGCTGAGCAAGCCATGATGAGCATGCCAGTAAGCAACACCCCTCTGCTGTCTCTGCAGTAGTTTCCGCTTCCAGGTTCCTGCCCTGTTTTAGTTCCTACCTTGTTTTCCCTCAGTGATGAGCTCTTACTTAGAATAAGCTGAAATAAACCCTTTCCTCCCCAAGTTGCTTTGGTTATGGTGTTCATTGCTGCAAAAAAAAAAAAAAAAATCTAAACTAAGATACCATATGACATAAAGAAGTGAATGAATAAATAAATAAGCAAGCAAATATATAACACACAGAGGGAATCATAAAGTACTGCTGCATACTTAATATTAATGCATTTAAATATAAAAAGGGGCTTTAAGTCTACCAGTATTGTGACACATGCCAGGCCAGAGGATGAAGTATTTTAATCTAACTTGGGGTACAAAACATGACCCTGTTTGGAAAAAAGGCGAAGCAAGCAAACCCACTAATAATTCTGTGAATGCTCTATATATTAGTTGACTGTGTTTCCCTCTGTTCTTCACACTGCGAGCTTCTCATCTATCACCATAGTAATTGGAGGCTGAGGGTACACTTAGCTGCTATGTCGGTGAGAAATAACTGTGATTACCCTCGGGCTCCTGCGCAGAAATTTCATCACCATTCTGGAAAACAAAGATCACGAGGAAGAATTGACTTTGCTCTTCTTGTCTGTGCATGATTACATTCTCATTTCTTTACCAAATCATTCCCCAAGAGAGATCTGTCAGGATTAGCTAGTGACAACACGGAGTTTTTCTATACTTGTAATAAATCAATGATTTAGAGAAGACAATAAAATTATCCTAGCTCTCCAGCTCAGAAATGCACTTTTTAACCTTGTATTTTGAGGAGTAATTTTTCATAGTAGGAAGCTTCCTTTTTACTTATTTACTAACTTATTTTGGAAAAGTTCCTAACATGACTTACTTAGTTCTCTGCAAAGAGTCAAAAGGAGTTTTCAAAGACCATAGGCTGCTAATTGAAAGTGTATTGACATAGTTTTTAGCTTCACAGTTGTCAAGATTTTTTATTGAGAATGTCAATATGTATGTAATATGTTCTGATCAAATCTACCTCCCAGTCTCTTCCTCCAATTCATCCCCTCTGCTGTCACATTTCCCTCACAGTTTCACGTGCTCTTTTTTAACTAAAGCTCACTGAATCCACTTGTTGCTGCCTGTTTGCCTGGATGAAAGATTGACTACTGGATTATGAATAGTCTCGGGGTCTCCATCTATGAAGAGAGTTTATTCTCTTTCCCCCATCCTTCATCAGTTGCTAAGAGCTTCTCAGCAAGGGACGCTACTTCATGAGCCCCTTCCTCCATTTCTGTCCTCATTATGAAGAGACACCATGATGAAGGCAGCTTATGAAAGAAAGCATTTAATTGGGGACTTGACTTGCTTGCTTACAGTTCAGAGGGTTAGTCCATGATCTGCATAGCAGAGAGAATGGTGGCAGGCAGACAGGCGTGGTCTTGGAGCAATAGTTGAAGCTTACATCATGATTGCAGAGAGAGAGAGAGAGAGAGAGAGAGAGAGAGAGAGAGAGAGAGAGAGAGAGAGAGAGAGAGAGAGAGGGGGGGGAGGAGGACGAGGAGGAGGAGCAGGAGCAGGAGCAGGAGCAAGAGCAGGAGCAGGAGGAGATGGAAGGGAGGGAAGAAGGGAGGGAGGGAGGGCTGGGCCTCCCTTGGGCTTTTGAAACTTTAGAGCCTAGTGACATAGTGACATACTTCCTTCAACAAGACCACACCTCGTAATCCTTCCAGAAGGAATTCCAACAATTGAGGACTGAGTATTTAAACATATGAGCCTAAGGTGGCCATTTTCATTCAAACCATCACACCATCTGAGCTGGGATTTTGTCTGTCTTGATCTTGCAGTCACAGTCACAGTAAGTTCATCTGTACAACGGCCTTGTTCTGTCCAGAAAATAATGTCTTGATGCAGATGTACACTACTTCTACCTCTTAAAATCTCTCCCCCCTTCTTCTATGATGATCCTTCAGTGTTGAGGAGATGTCTACCAATCGTCTCCAAGCTGTTATCTCTATACCCATATATCCGTGGATCTCTGGACTCTCATCAGAGAAATTCTTCTTTTGGCAATAGATAGAAGTACAGAGACTCATAATGTATAAAGATTTACTTTTCAAAGATTTTTGAAGTGTTTATACTTGATGTTTGTTGGGTTTTATGGATTTTATTTTAGTTCATGATTTTTTTCTATAAGAGCGATCACATGTATGAATAGTGGCTGGTTATTATGGCATTTATTTGGAGGTAAGTGCACAAAAATTGTGCTCTGTCTCCTGTAACTAAGGCTCCACAATGATCACCAGACAGAGAATGGCCACCAATAAACACAGAAATTAAATATATTTTAAGACTCAAGAGAGATTAAAAACATTCGTGCTTTGTTTTACTAATTGATAGTTCATAAACAATTTCAGAATTTACTAGTAATGATAAAATTTTAAACAATTTTTATATGTAGTCTTAAACATGGGAAAAAAATATAAAATTTTTAATATTTAATGTCTGTAGAGTTTCTATTGATGTAAAGAAACATTATCACCAAAAATTAAGTTGGGACGGAAAGGGTTTATTTGGCTTACACTTTAGCATTGATGATCATCACTGAAGAAAGTCAGGACAGGAACTAAACAGGGCAGGCTCCTGGAGGCAGGAGCTGATGCAGAGGACATGGAGGGGTGCTGCTTACTGGCTTGCTTCCCGTGGCTTACTCAGCCTGCTTTCTTATAGAACCCAGGACCACCAGCCCAGAGGTGACACCACCCACCATGGGCTGGGCCCTCCCACATTGATCACTAATGAAGAAAATGCCTCATAGCTGGGTCTCATGGAGACATTTCTTCAGCTGAGGCTCCTTCCTCTCTGATGACTCTAGCTTGTGTCAAACGGACACAAAACCATCCAAACTGCAACCAATCAGAAACTGGGTTCGTTTAGCAGTGTAACACTTGCCTAGAAGATTAAAGCCCTGATTTTTTAAGCACCAGAATTTGAATGTAGACCGTTCCTCTATTTTCTCTTGTGAACTCAGACAGAATTTTATGTCAACCATTTCTTTGCAGTGTAACAATTTGTAATATATTAACAGGTATTTCCATAGACACTATGAATCAGGACCATGTAAATGTATTGCTTTAGTGCACTTGTTTATATTAAAACCTGTAGTAACCAGTGCAAACTTAATCTTTTTCTGTGAGTTTTCCTTCTCTGGTGTCTGTATTTGGTTTTCATAGCCAGTCTTGCTTAAAATGTTTTTCTTTCCTTCTCTGTTCTCTTACTCTGCTAGGTACCTATAGTGACTCGAATCTGTCGCCCAGTCAGCATCCATTTGCTTGTTGTTGATAGGCTAATGCAGTGCATTCCTTAAGGAATCCTCTCACAGTCTACCCCCGCCCACACAAAGATTATCTCCACTCAATCTCAAAATGTAGCTATTGACTAGCTTTAACCCTATCCTCATCATATGACCAAGGCAACTTAAAGATGAATGAGTTTATTTGGGTTTCAGAATGTGAGAGTCTCTGACCATCACAGCAGAAAGCATGGCACCAAGGAGGGATGCATCTAGCTGGAGTGGTAACCAAGAGTTCACATCTTGATCCACACATAGGATGCAGGGGTGGTGATGAAAAAAAATCTTTTGAAAATCCAGTGCCTGGCCCCAGTAACACACATCCTCTCCAACAAGGTCGCACCCCTTAAGTTTTGCCAAAGAGCTCCACCAACTGGGGACCAAATATTGAAAAATATGAACCCCCGAGGGCCATCCTTATTTTAACTGTCTACCATAGTGAGACCCTGAGTTTTGAGTCCTATGTGTTTGTACTCACTAGACACTTTTCAGAGACAAAACATCATAAATCCTTAATTTCAATCCATTTGGCTTGAGTTTTTATCTCTTGCAACCCTCAATAAACAAAACCAAACACAACAAGTTCTGTTTCACTATGTACATATACATGTATGTATGTATGTGTGTGTATATATATATATATATACTTACAAACAAAATTCTTAAAATACATATTTCATAGTAGAAATATTTCTGAAAAGGATGCCTTGCATCTTATTTACTTTTCTCCTGCCATAACAAAACCCCATGGCCAAAGCAACTTAAAAAAGAAAGCATTTAATTTGAGGCTCATGGTTACAGAAGGCTGGTCCATGGCCATCATAGTGTAGCAGGAAGCAGGCAGGCAGACATGGCTGAACCAGTAGCTGAAAGCCTGCATATAACCCATAGACACAAGGCAGAGAGAGAGAGAGCCAATAGGAATTCCAAATAGTATCGGCTTTTGAAACCTCAAGGCTCACTCCCAGTGACACACTTCCTCCAGCAAAGTCAAACCACACAATCCTTCCCAAACAATGCCACCACTAACCAAGGACAGAGTATCCAAACACTGAGCCTCTGGGGCCCATTGTCATGCCAACCACCACACCTTGGAAGGACGTTTTAGGGGGAAATATCTTTATCGCTAAATTGGTTTTTTTTTAAATAAGGATAGATTGCTAGTGTATCTAAAAATAAACATGTAGTAAGCACAATATTGTGCTCCCAACTCCTCACCTCTTTTTCCAAATCAATGCCCCCATCAACTTTTGTGGGTGGTATTGAGAATTGAACTTGGGGGCTGATGCATGCTAAGCCAGCTTTCTCTACTTGCATCTTTGGTCCAACCACACAGCATTTTCGCTAGGTCAGTTACCAAAGTCTCTGCCGGGTGTTCAGAGGTGCATCCCTATATCCAAAAGCTCTCTTGATAGTTTTCTTCTACAGTGGGTCCTAGCGTTTTGGTAATGTGTTGAAAAATGTCCTTAATCTTCGGGATTTAGAACTTATTTAGTAAATCAATAATGGTGCCTACACTTTATCTCAATTAACAATTGTTGTAATTTAAAAATGATTTTTTATACTCTGGCCAATGCTTAGCCTTTGCAAGTGATTGAAAATGGTACATAAACTAATAAGGGTTTTTTTTTTTTTGGTTTTTCGAGACAGGGTTTCTCTGTAGCTTTGGAGCCTGTCCCGGAACTAGCTCTTGTAGACCAGGCTGGCCTCGAACTCACAGAGATCCGCCTGCCTCTGCCTCCCGAGTGCTGGGATTAAAGGTGTGCGCCACCGCCGCCTGGCTTAATTTAAGGATTTTTAAACATTCTGTGGAACACTCGTGGACATGAACTCTGCCTTGTCTTAGTCCTGAACTTTTATTTCCTCATGGCATTAAGCTGGGGTAGGATATGGAGAACTCTATTTCAGTTGAAGGCTGTGGTGCCTGGCTGTTGCCAAGAGCCCTGAAGAGCATAGTTTGGCTTTCTGATGTGTTACTAATTCTACATTTCTTTTTGAGGTAACCTGACCTCAGGAATATACGCTACCAAGTTTAGATCATTTTAAGGAGTAGTTCAGTACTCTAAATTCCATCGTTGAGTTTGGAATTGCTAGTGAGGAGTCGTCACAATGTTCATGATGCCAGCTGGGTTTGAAACCCGGCTTACTTCATCTCAACAGGAAGAAACTGTTAACTGACCTCATCTGGGAAGTTCTCTGCAGAACGCGCACGGCCAGATGACCACCAGGGGGCGCAGTTTTGCTGCAGTCGTCTCTGCAAAGGCCTGCCAGCTCTCACCTGAATCTTCTGTAGACTTGTATTAGTTTTCGTTGTTTCAGAATCTAAGGCTGTGCTCATTTTCTCCCTGGGAAGATGGTAAAGCCTTGCTTTAAAGCTACACAATACATTTAAAGCTATTCCTCTGAGCTCGTGTTTTCCCAGCTTTTTTCGCTGCTGAAAAGTGAGATATTATGGAGCTAAGGTGTCAAAGTGAAGCGAACTTGGGCAAATTCAGTAACTTCATAGTGTAATAGGGATGGCAGAAACCTTTTTCTATAAAGGAAAGAATCTCGGACTTCATGAACAAGCCTCATGCTAAGAAACTTTTGTTCAAATAAAAGAACTAAATGAGAATGGGAATTGCGGATAGAAACCATGGATCTTAAATTTATTTTTATTTAAATCTGGTACTTTATGCCTAAGGAACGAGGCTGCCCCAGAAAGATGGCTCATTGGTCTTTACCTCCTGAAGGGCGCCAACATAAGGTAATTTACAGAATATTTTAATCAAGGGGAGGCGGGGGTTTCAAATCAAGCAATAACTGCCCATTAGCAATTAAAATTTGAAATTACTTTGTTTCAGACAAATGGGCAATTTAAAATAACTTCTCCAAATCGGGGGCAGCAACAGGGATTGTGGGGAGAAGGTATCCTTTTGGGGTGGCATGCTGGGCAAGGAAGGTGGCAATTGCCTGTCACACCACAAATCAGACTATCGGGTTTCCTTGTTCCTCTTGGAATCAGCTGGTTACTTAAGAACAACCTAAAGTTGCCTTTCCTTTTAGGAATCCACAGGAAGAAGTCGGGGGCTCACTTGAGGGATAAGTTACCTCTATTCGCAGAGAGTCAAGATGTAACAGGCTGCACTCGGGAGGCAGAGACAGGCGGATCTCTGTGAGTTCGAGGCCAGCCTGGTCTACAAGAGCTAGTTCCGGGACCGGCACCAAAGCTACAGAGAAACCCAGTCTCGAAAAAAAAAAAAAAAAAAAAAAAAAAAGGATGTAACAGGCTTTTTAGAAGGGCGAAATCTGAGGAAAAGCTAGCAGGGAGGAAGAAAACCAGAAAAACCAGAGAATGTGGCCAAGAACTGCTTCAAACTAAATAATTGCAGGAGAGCCCTAGGATACACACTGCAACAGGCAGAACTACTAGGTAGTGTCAGGTAGTCCCAGCCTTGTTCACCCCTGATTGCTGGAAGACGAGCAGTATGGCTTAGAGACTTTTATCTGATGCTTAGCCTGCAGTCGGCCTCCGCCATCAGGACAGCAGCTTAGCGGCAGCCCCCAGACAGGCTTCATGGGGCATGGGTACCAGTGCCTGCTGCAAAACCAAGTCCTCCAGGGCCTGCCGCTTGGTCCCGCCCACGGAGGGAGGTGGGCCGCGTCCACAGGAGGAGCACCTCCCTCTCCCCGCCCACGAAAGGAGGCGGTTTTCCCTTGGCCCCGCCTGTCTAAGCGGCCAAGTGACGCACGACCCCGCCCCCGAGCCAGCCTAGCAGAGGCTGCCAGGCGGGCGTCTGGGGCGGCCGGAGGCTCAGCGGCTCAGCAGTTAGCCGAGAGCGAGTACGCGGTCCCCCTACGGAACTTCTCCGCGGCCGTCCCGGCGGTAGCCGTCTGTCCCCACCTCCCTCATGTCCCGCAAGGCGAGCGAGGACGTGGAGTACACGCTGCGCAGCCTGAGCAGCCTGATGGGCGAGCGGCGCCGCCGGCAGCCGGAGCCCGGGGCACCGGGAGGGGAGCGCAGCCTGCTGGCCGCCGAGTCGGCCACCAGCCTGCAGAGCGCGGAGCTGGAGCGCGCCGCACGCCGGCAGTTCCAGCGCGATGAGACCCCCGCCTTCGTCTACGCGGCCGCCGCCTTCTCGGCGCTCGGCGGCTTCCTGTTCGGCTACGACACCGGCGTGGTGTCCGGGGCCATGCTGCTGCTGCGGCGCCAGATGCGCCTGGGCGCGATGTGGCAGGAGCTGCTGGTGTCGGGCGCGGTGGGCGCGGCCGCCGTCGCGGCGCTGGCTGGAGGGGCCCTGAACGGAGCCCTTGGTCGGCGCAGCGCCATCCTGCTTGCCAGCGCCCTGTGCACCGCGGGCTCTGCCGTGCTGGCCGCCGCCGCCAACAAGGAGACGCTGCTGGCCGGCCGCCTAGTCGTGGGGCTCGGCATCGGTGAGTGGGCGCGCCCGCGAGCCCCACTGACACCCCCACCCGTAGTCCCCTACTTCGCGGTTCTTCGGGGGCTCGGTGTCGCGAGCGCCCTGGTGGCTGTGGAGGATGCGCTCCCTTCTTTCCGGTGCCCACGTGGAATCTGCAATTGCCCGAGGGTCAGTGAGAGCCCGATGGCCTCGAGCAATTCCAGAAAGCCCAGCTTTCCCCTGATCCGGCCTGACTGACGTGTGGCCGCTGGTCGGAGTTTAGAAGGGTCTCCACCTCCCTGCCATGCCTTGGAGTGGTTTGTCCAGTGACAGCCCTCTTTAAGGATGTTCAGCCCAGCCAGCTTTAGGCAAAATACCATCATTTGTAGAGTCAAAGAGTTTTGAACTCCGAGATCTCTGCTAAGCTCCAGTTCCGTCGCTTCTGCACTGGCTCATCGTTCCAACAGATGGAATACTATTTTCTCCGCCGCTTTGTACTTTTGGGATTACTTTCAGCCTTTCCTCTTTTCTAGATGAAGTCCCTTCTCACTCCCGGCCCCCTGTTAGAACTTTTTCTTTGGGCCAACATTCACCATTCTGGTTTTGCCTTTCCTGCTTTTTTCCACTGGGGAACCAAATTATCTATTAAAGGTCATATTCATTTCCTAAATTCATTTAGAAACAGCTCCTGTGGATAAATGCCCAGCAAGATAAATCCTTGCATTTACTCTAGAAATGAAGAGATTTAGGTTCTCTGGGCATTGATTTGTTGGTTTTTTTTTCAACCTTCTTGCTGAGTGGGGGAAGTACTATCAGTGAGCTCTTGGCAGAGGAACCTATTTGGGATGTGGCCAATGTTATTAGAAAGCACTTTTAAGGGAAGATGGGGACTTGCGATTTAAATCTCGCTGGCAGTTTTCCGAGAGACACTGATGATGCTTTTTTAAAATGTTTCCTGTCATCATTAGGGTGTTGTTGAAGTATTGTTTCCTTATGGGCGGGCTTGATGAATGCCTGGAGCTTCCCTGAGCCAACCACTCACTGCTATTTGACGTCGCCTATTTTCAGTTTTCCAGACAGGGTCTAGGGAAAAGCAAACTCATTCATTCAACTCTATCTGTAGGAGCCGCGAGCCTAAACCGTGGCTCACCGTACTTGCATCCCAAATCACTGACCTTTTTTTACTCTTAATTCTTGATACTGGGTCAGGATCTCTGTAAAATGTGGATTTGGCAAATGAAGACCCAAATGGCCACCGAAGAGACAAACCAGTGGCTATTCAGTCTCTGTGTAGAAATGGCCTGTGCCCGTGGAATCCTTCAATAAATAAACCTGCCATAGACGATTGTCAGCATCCCCAGAATCGTCTGTTCCCCAGAATCACAGCCTCTCTTATGCCCTCAGCCTCTTTCCCTGGCATAGAAATAGCCCTTCAGTCAAGGTCTCAGTATTAACTCCCAGACAGATACTTCGAGACCGTTGCTTTGCAGATGTGTCTCAGTGAGTCTTCTGAGTATCAGATGAAAATTGAAGCATTGTGTTGATTATTGCCCGAGAGACTTGAGGCCTTGTGAGGGTCCTGTCAGCTGTAGGAAGCAGAGCTATGAGGCGAGCAGACTAGTCCGCTTTGCAAATGGGGCTAAAGGCAGGTAGAGCTGGCTCTCATCCTGTTAGCCTCACAGTGTTCAACCTTACTAATTCTGTGACCCTTTAAGAGAGTTCCTCATTTGTGGTGACCCCCCCCCAACCATAAAACTGTTTCCATTGCTACTTTATAACTGATTTTGCTACTTCAGTGAATTGTAAATATCTGATAGGTGACTCTCCCAAGGGGGTCTCGACCCACAGGTTGAGAATCAGTGACTTAGGCCGAGAGGTTTGCTGATGGAAATAATGTATTGGCAGGCTGGGAGGATTTGAACAGTGGCGATGAGGAAGGAAAGGACCATCTAAGCAAGGCAGCGATTACAGAAGGAAAGCGGACGATGTGCTCGAGGAAGGGGAGGTGATGCCATGAAAAGAGCTAAGCGGGAACTGTGCATCCTTCAGGAAGGGGGCAGGTGTGGAGTCATACACAGTCTTTGACAGAGAAGTCATAAGACTCGGATAAACCACTTCAAAGTTGTGGTTAAGAGGGCTCCCGGATCACTAGCCTTCTAAGAGGATGCATCGGTCTGTTAGGTGCTAGGAAATAGGTCCTGAATGTGAGTGTTTTGTTGAGGTTGCTCTTTGGGGAGACAATAAATCCATTTTGTCTGTTTAATACAGTAAATATGGGCTTATTTAATGGTCTTTTAAAACAGGTGATCCTTATATGCGGTCAGGAGGGTTTTTTTTTTTTTACTTTTGTTTCCTCCTGTAATCATTTAGTAAATGTTGAGTAACAAAATGTGTTTTCTGCCACTTTTAGACAAGTTCTCCACAATATCCTTTATCCATAGATTTGTCCTGGGGGAATTCTAAGGCCCTTTGGGACAGGGATTTTATTAATTTTGTTCAGATTTACAGATTTGTATTCTTGGAACATAGAATAAATATGTTGAATGTTTGAATGTGTGATGACAGAAATGTTACAAACACACAAACTCAACCTCCATTGCTGGTGTGCTGTCCATCTAATTTAAGATTGCTCTTTTAAAAATAAAGTTGGTGCATTGTCAAAATATTTGAAAGGTCATTGAAAGGTTCCAATGTTGTGTTTTCACGAAATCATTCTTTAGCTCTTCAGTCCTGTTTGGAATAGGGAGGAATTAGCTAAATAGAAACCCTATCCTGGAGGCGTTTATTCTCAAGTGGAGCGAAAGACACATTAACAGGCAATTGCAATAGAGGATTCTCTAAAGTACCAGAGAAACGGGGAGAGCAGGTCTGCAATTGCTTTGGTTGTGTGCGTAGAAAAGATTCTGGAGGGGCTGGAGAGACAGCTCGGCGGCTAAGAGCATCATCGGCTCTTGCTGTCCCTAAGTTCAACTGAGTTCAGTTAGCAGAATCCATGTCGGGCAGCACACAATCACCTATAATTCCAGTTGCGGGGAATCCTTGGAATCGCTGCAGCCTCACCCACATGCACATAGCCCCATACAGACACATTCATACGCAACTAAAATTAGCAATTAAAAGGATGCAGAATTAATAAAGATTTTACAGAACCAGTATTTAAGTTAGAGGTTGAAAGGTAAGTAGGAGTCCAGCAGATGAGGTAAGCAGGAAGTGAGGAAGTGCTGATTCCTGTCTTGTAGGTCCTGGGCACAGGAGAATTCTTTCCTTATGCCATCTCAACTAATCTTCTTAGCTCTTACCCTCTGCCAAGGTCTCCTGTTGCTGGATGTGGAAGCTTTCCAGGAGTTATGGGCTAAAGGTCATGGATACAAAATCAGGAGTCAGTGAGCAAGATCTTCAAAGTTTTACTGTGTCTGTCTGACTTTACTAGACATTCAAAGTGGAGCTCACCGTAGGCGTGAGTGCCCAAAGAAGACTTTGAAGTGTAGCTGGGAGGCTGTGCAGGAGAGCCTGGCAGGTCTGCAGGTCTGCAGGTGAGGTGGGAGTGATTTCTTATTAATAAAGAAACTGCCGAAGCCCATTTGATAGGCCAACCCTTAGGTAGGCAGAGAAAACAGAACAGAATGCTGGGAGAAAGAAGCTGAATCAGAGAGTGGCCATGATTTTCCCACTCCAGACAGACGCAGGTTAAGATCTTTCCTGGTAAGCCAGCTCGTGGTGCTCTACAGAATATTAGAAATAGGTTAGATCAATATGTAAGAGCTAGCCAAGAAGAGGCTGGAACTAATGGGCCAGGCAGTGTTTAAAAGAATACAGTTTCCGTGTAATTATTTCAGGTATAAAGCTAGCTGAGCGGGCAGCCGGGTGCCATGAACGTAGCCGCCCCGCTCCTATTACAACATGCAGGAGAGCCTCTTTAAAGGCTGTGCGTGCAGGCTTAGTCTCTGCAGCCTTGGGGGCTCCAGGGATGGCTGTAATTCCATGAAGCTTCCTGAACTCCCTTTTGCCTTTTTTCCATTCTGCCTTTTAGCTCTTCTACTTTTCTTCCTTCCTTCCTTCCTTCCTTCCTGCCTGCCTGCCTGCCTTCCTTCCTTCCTTCCTTCCTTCCTTCCTTCCTTCCTTCCTTCCTTCCTTCCTTCCTTCCTTGTCTCCAGAGAAAAATGTTAGTGTCTGAAATTCTTTGCAGAGTTGGTGAGCACAGAATGAACAATGGATTGAAGACCCTTGGTCTCTTCAATAGAGACGTTTAAGAAGGAAAACTGTCGACCATGGAGTCATTACTGATCTCTTTTCAATGTGTCTTGAAAGACAAGCATTAGAAAGAAAGGGGACTTGTGCCTTTTTTCTTTATCTCTCTCTTCTTTCTTTCTT
>NC_022017.1:19848064-19860051 GCF_000317375.1 Microtus ochrogaster
AGGACCTGAGTTGGGTTCCCAGCACCCATGTTGGAGAGCTCATCACCATCTGGGAATCAATCCTGTCTTGGTGCTGCATGTATGCACACAGGCTTCCCATCCTTACATATACTTAAAATAAGAAAAATAAATCCAGTGAAAGAATGTGAGAATTTTCTTGTTTGTTTTGTTTTCTCTGGCCCTGTGCTCCTCATGCTTATCATGTATAGAGACAGTAGAGTGTAAGAACATGGTACTATAACCACACATGCAGAAGACTTCTGGCCTGGTGCTGGCATTCACCACAGCTGATACTGGTGTTGTAGTGCTCTTGTAGGGAATATCAAGGAATTGAAATTCTAAGATTCATTGCCATTCAGACCTTTCCTGAGAAGTGACATCACAGTGTTTATATAGCATCAGAGAAGTGACATCACAGTGTTTATATAGCATCAGAGAAGTGACATCACAGCGTTTACATAGCATCAGAGAAGTGACATCACAGTGTTTATATAGTGTCAGAGAGGTGACATCACAGTGTTTACATAGCACCAGAGAAGTGACATCACAGTGTTTACATAGCGTCAGAGAAGTGACATCACAGCAGCTTACATAGAATCAGATTTGTAGAACTACTCTTCAGTTTACCTCAGTTTCCATAGCAGTATGTAAGCACATCTGTTTAAAGCTTCCTGTTGCAATTTGGAGTTGATATAATCTACTGAATAATATTTTCAGAAATATCACTGTCTCTTTAAATCCTATTCCTACTGAAAACAAAAGCAAAACCATGTTTGATTACAATAAATGTCGTACAAGATGGAGATTAATGTAGATGCTTCTCATTAGGCTGAGCATGGTTAACCTGAAGCCGTTGGATTTTCAAATAAGTAACTAACTTGAAAATATTTCTGTGGTCAGGAGAGCATGATAAAATTTATTTTTTTTTCACATTAAAAAGCTGTTTTCAGACAGTTCTGTTTTTAAAGCTGCACTTCTGTAGTCTGTTGGTTTTATTTTCCCCGTGGATATGAAATGTGGATAGATGTTGATTACCTCTTGATTACCAGTGTTTCCTTGAATGCATGCGCACATGCTAACCATCTCACATCCTCCTTGTCCTGTCTGTTGGCACAGAGTTTGACTTGCAGATTCCTGGTGGATTATGGTCTGATAATGTTTTTCTGTAGCAGGAGAACATTCTCTGCAAGTGAGTAAGGTTAGCATGAGTTATATGAGGTTGTTCATTAGACTTCTGCATTCCCCTTTTCTGTGATACGGGCACAAAGTCAACTAACTCCATTCTGGTGACAAACACACATGGCAGTCAGCCCGTGCCATTTCCACACAGATACATGACTTTAATTTTCATTCTCTGAATGAACTTGTTTTCTTTATCCATCTCTCCTTTCTACAGCTGTTTTCAATTCTTCACTCTTTCCTTCTGTTATCTTCTAAAATTAGTAGCCACACTTCTAGGTAGCTGTTGCTAGTAACAGAAAATACGTCTTGTTCTGAGAAGCATCTATATTCAAACACTCAGAATTTTCCACTTTTAAAACATGCTTTCCCCAGGTGTGTGTGTGTTTGTGCTGGGGATAGACATTATATTAACGTAGTACTACAGTTTCGAGGTGTGTAGTCAGCACTCTGTGTCCTAAGCCACACCAAGTAGCCTCATTTTATAGCAGGCTGTGCAGTGTGAAGGTGTGTCAACAGAGACTAGTGGCATTAGCTTTGGTCCGTATTGCCTTCAACATCCCTCTGTTCTGAATCTAGGCAGTGATTTTTCGTGGCAGAATATCACATCTAAGAATTGATCATTTGTTGAATGCTTATACTTCTTGCACCCTGTATACAAATTCATGTCGTCCTTTCAGTAATTGAGTGGGGGAATATGATTGCTACTTTTAAGATGAAAGTATTTCAGCAGAAAAGGTGAAATGATTTCCTTCTAGTCACAGAGTAGGTAGGGTCATCCGGCATCTAAGGGGTTGGGCTTCAAAGTGTCTGCCAGGTATTTTCCTCATTGTTATCAAATAAATACCGGACAAGAGGCAATTGAAGGGAGGAAGAGTTTATTAAAGGTTATGATTTGAGGATGCAGTGGGTTGTGGTGAGAAAGGGATGGTAGGGGGACCAGGAAGGAGCCAGAAAGTGGACCAGGCTATAAAGGCAACAGAGCAACCAGGAAGTAGACCAAGCTGTAAAGCCCCGAGGCTAGCCCCAAAGACCTGCTTCCTCCAATGAGGCTCCACCACCTAAGATTCTCTTGCATCCCAAAACAGTGCCACCATCTGGGACCCAAGCTTTCACACATGTGCACCACGGAGCATTGTTCACTCCCACCCACAAGGGTATGTGTACACTGAACCACACTGCAGTGTCTCTGAATTGAATGTCACTGTTCTTTGCCTTATCCCATGGGAACATTAATTTTTATTTCAAAGTAGAGTCCCTTTAATTACTATTTTCATATCTTTTAAAAATTAAAATTAAAGCTGGGCGGTGGGGACACACGCCTTTAATCCCAGCACTCGGGAGGCAGAGGCAGGTGGGTCTCTGAGTTCGAGGTCAGCCTGGTTTACAGAGTGAGTTCGAGGACAGCCAGGGCTATGCACAGAAATCCTGTCTCCAAAAGAGAAAATAAAACAAAATAAAATGAAAATGTTTAAATTTTACATGCGTGGGTCTTTTGTCTGTATGTATGTCTGTGCACCAAATGCAGGCCTGCTTCTTACAGAAGTCAGAAGAGGCACTGGATCATGAACAGCTGGAATTCTAGACAGTTGTGAGTCACCATGTCGGTGCTGGGAACCAGATGTGGGTCCTCTGGAAGAGCAAACAGCCAGTGCTCTTAACCACTGAACCATCTCTTGAGCCCTAACAAAGTAGATTTTTTAATGTGATATTTTTAAATTGTGATAATAAGTTTTATAAATATATATAAAATACATAGAAGTAAAATTTAAAATTATATAATACTAAACATTTAATTTACCTCGCAGACCATTCTGAAGTGTGTAGTTCTGTAGTGTGGAGGCTGTTTCCGTATCACACAACAGATTGCTAGAAAGTTTCATCCTGTAAAACTGAAAGTTTATGTCCCCTTTAACCACCTCCCTCTGTTTTATGGTTTTGATGACTTCAGGTTATATAAAATAGACTCTTTCAGTACTTGGCCTTTGTCCCTCTGTAACTGGCTTAATTTACATGGCACAAAGGTTTATCCATGTTGAATTTTCTTGTTATAAGTCGTGTGTGTGTGTGTGTGTGTGTGTGTGTGTGTGTGTGTGTGTGTGTGATAAAAAGGATTTCCTTCATCCTTTCATTTGCTGATGGCATTTGGGTTGTGTCTGCATCTTTGCCTTGTGCACATTTGACCAGCTGAGCACAGGAGTGCAGGGATCTGGCTGAGATCCTGCTCTGAATGTTTTTTGGATACATATCCAGAAATAGGATTGCCAGGACATATGGTAGCTCTATTTTCGGTTTTCTGGTGACCTCTCCACTCCACTCCACCGAGGCTGCACCAGCTTGCATTCCGACAGTGCCCCTGAGTTTAAGTCCTGTGTGTCCTAACCACTACCTCTTATTTTCCTATCATTTGATATTGGGCATTCTAATCGGGGAACAGTTTACATTTCTCTCATAATTAGCAATGCTGAAGACCTTTCCTATGCATGTTGGTCATATGTAGATCTCTTTTTGGAAGTATTCAAATCTTATGCCACTTTTTTAAACCTTTTTTTTTTCTACACCAGGTCTTGTGTAACCCAGGCTGACCTATGTAGTTGAGGCTATCCTTGAACTCCAGATATTTCTGCCTCTACTTCTAGTTTTTTAATGGGGTTATTTTTGTTAGGTTGTAGGTTCATATACATACGTGTTTACATATGTATGTATATATGTATGTCTGTACATATATATGTGTGTATATATATATTGAATATTAATTGTATCTCCCCAAAATAACTTCTCCCATCACATAAGTTGCCATTTCACTCTGGTAGTTGTTTTCTTTGTGCAGGCCTTTTTTTAGTTATTTAATTTTTCCTTGTTTATGTGTGTGAGGATGTGCATGGGTAAATGGAAGCATTCATGGTATGCAGAGAAGAACACTGGAACCACTGGGCCAGGAGGGAGACACCATTGTGAATCCCTGACATGAGCACTGGGAGGCGCATTTGGGTGTTCAGCGAAAGCGCTACCTGCTCTCAAACACCAAGCCATCATCCCTCCAGTCCCCTTTGTGCGGTTTTCAAGCTGTGCTCTTCCTCCCATTTGCCTTTTTTCATTTTACTGCCTAAGCCTTTGCCATCACAACCAAGCAATAATGCCCAATCTGTTGTGCTTGTGTTTTTCCCTTATGTTTTTCTTCCAGGAGTTTTAGGTGCTATGTCTTTAACCCATTTTAGTTAATTTGTGTGTATGCTCTAAATTAGGGTCCAGCTCATTCTTTCGGAGTGTCTATCCCAGGTCCCCATTACTGCCTCATCACACAGATTATTTTTCCCTCTGAACATTACGTTTAAAATAGAGACGTTTAGCTGGGCAGTGTGTCTGTAATCCCATCTCTGAGGGAGGCTGAGTCATGGAGGTGGATTTCTTAGTCTCAGGAGTTGGAAACAAGTCTGAACACTATGGGGGCTCCCTGTTTCATAAACAGAGCAACTCCCATCTTCCCTAACCCCAAACCCTTTAAATTCTTCCTGTGTTTAATTGTTCAGGATTTTAGAACTGACTTGCCTTCAGGAGAAACAATTCGGAAGACAGACCAGGGTGGAGCATGCTTCCCCGGCTCAGGGCTCATGTGGGCTACCTCCCATTAAGGGAAGCTGGGTGCTATGCTGAACACCTTCAGGGATCCATTATTCTGGGTCTGTGTTAGGGGCATCCTATCCAGACCCCTGGAAATGGCCTCTAGGGGTTTAACAACACAGATACTGCTGGGATGTGGCAACCACAGTGCCCAAAGCGCTTTCCCCATTCTCCCTTGAGATTCATAGCTGTTTTCTCTGCCACTTCTTTTCTGAACTCTTTCAGCATCTTGTCCGGCACCATTTCCTGAGTGACGCCTTGGTTGGGGTCGAGCAGGCAAAGATAAAAATAGACGGTGTTCTTAAAGGAGTGACGTGTTGCAGAGGATGTGTGGGTCATGGAGGAGAGTGAAGCATGTGTGTTCCTTCCCAGACCAGCTCTGTCACCACAGCATTGCTCAGAACCGCGGGCCTGACATTTGGCCCTTTGCTCCTGGAGATAAATCATCTCTTGAGCACAGCTGATTTCCTCTGGTTACCAGGAGACCGGGGGTTTAGGGTTGAGATGATAAGGTGTTAATAAAATAGTTTCTATCCTCCTGTTGCTTTTAGGAGCTTACCTTTTACACAATAATCTTCTGAATATATAGCAAAACTAACAAAGATGTGAGTACCCAGCGCGATAATGCTGTAGCTGAATGCCGTAGCATAGTTGATCAGGAGTGATAGTTAGCAAAGCCCCAGGAATGGATGCTCAGTGGCTGGCTGCTTACAAGGTGAGTGACTGCATCAGATTCTGTAGTCCCTTCTGCTCCAGTGTCTTCACCTATAGAGTGAGATAGTACCCAACTCAGACTTCTTGTAGGAAGATTAAGCGTACTTGGATTTGTGTTCCACATGCCTGGCCAAGTTAAAACATCAGCGGTTGTTAAGCCTTCTCTATGAGCTGCGTAGCCTTTCTCACCATACATGTCAGTTACTAAGAGACCTATAAAGGAATGGCATAGTGGCAGTTATAAAAGGCTCTTGTGGAAATTAAGTGAGCTAATGTACTTAAAAAAATGCCTGGCTACGGGGATGGGGAGGTTGTCACTTGAAAAAAAAAATGTTTGCAAGGACCTGAGTTCAGTTAGAACACACAAAAAGGAAGGAAGGAAGGAAGGAAGGAAGGAAGGAAGGAAGGAAGGAAGGAAGGAAGGAAGGAAGGAAGGAAGGAAGAAAAAGAAAGGAAACTCAGGCCTCACAAGGCACTTGTGACCCTGGTGGTCAGAGGTGGATACTGATGAAGCCTTAAGGCTCTCTCTGGCCTTCTAGCCTAGTCTTGGTGAGTTGTAAACGAGGGTGAGACCCCGTCTCAGGATAAGGAAAGTTGACAGTATCTAAGGAATGGCACCTGAAGCTGTCCGCGGGCCTTAACATGCATGTACATTTGTCCCACACCCAAACACAAAATGTCAGCAGACAATAAATGACAATAAATGCTTGTAAATGGGAGCACATCTCTGTTGATACTCGTAATACCTTTTCACAGCCAAGGATAATGAACTAGGTCATTTTAATGTTATTTATAACCAATAATGGATTTTTATTGATCTTCTATAATACAATTTGAACCAACTTGGAAGACACAGTGAGTAACTTGAAAGTGGGGCAGTGCTGTTTATGTCCAGTTTATGTTTTAAGTTTGTATTCAGCAAGAGTGACAGGGTGTTCAAATGCATCTTTATAACCATAGTTGGTATAAGAGAGGGGTTTCTTCTAGTGGGCAAGTGGGAGGGGACACGAAGTTTCAAAGTGTGAGTATCCCTTTCTCAGAGATGTGGAGGGTTTGTTTAATAGAAAGCAGTGAAGCCGTGAACCTGTTTGTTAAAGTGTCGTCATGGCTACTAGGGAAGGGCCATCTGGAACCGCGATGTTAGACCAGTCTTGTCTTGTAATTATTGTCTGTGTTTATCAGTAAAATACTCTCAGTGGAAGAGATATGTCTGCCGTTGAGGTGATAAAGGATGATCTTAAAAAAACAAAGGAGTCGTAAAATCAAAGTTCTCATATATATAAAGCTCAGTTTTACTGTTTCAAGGTGAGTTTATGACTCAGATGAGGAGTTTGTTATGTACAACACAGACCATTTGAAACCAGGACATGGAACTAAACTCTTGCCTATGGCCATATTTCCCTGAACAGGCTTGATCTCATCTGGTCTCAGGAGCGGGAGGGTCAGGCCTGGTTAGTTCTTGGATGGAAAGTCTCAATGCTAACCATTGACTTTCTAACTAGCAACTGCTTAGAGTTTTGAAAGAAAAATTGTGTAGAGGCTGAAAATGGGTTGTAAACGGGTCAGTCTATGGGTTTAATGAGTTTTAGAGTATCAGCATTTTAAAATTAATATTAACATGCTTTCCTTGCTTCAACGTGTACTGCCATGTAGGCCTGTTTAGAACATTAAACCTGTGGGTTTTTTTTTTTTCAGGGAGACAGTTTGAATGTCTGGATCCCAAGTCACCCCACAGGACCCACATCCCTCTGGCCTGCCTGACATTTGAACTGGCAGGGCTGGTAAATATAGAAGAATAAAGAACCGGCTGAGGCCTTTGCCTCACTTGTCAATAGTAAACTTTTGGGGGATATTTATGATTTTTAGGCATTTATTACTTGCGTCCATCCTTTGAAGATAATTTCTCACGTTAAAATTCATCACATTTTAGTCAAATAACATAAGGAGATTAGGGTGCTAGTATTCCATCCTCCTTTTTCTTGGAAGCGCAGATCGTCAGAGAAATCTCATCTTTATTCTTGAAGTAGAGGGATGGTATGACGTCAGCTGCAGTAGATCCCAAAGCGCAGCCTGTGTATGGATATTTTCTATGTGCACTTCTCTCTGAACAGAGCTGGGGTCAAGGATGAGTGAAAGGCAGTACAGAGACGTTGGATAGAACAAAGCCTGGTCAGACAGTGTTGAGAGTCACGTGTCTTCATACGGGGGAATCCCTGCTCTGAGTGGTGAAGGCAAAGCCTGGGCAAGAGGACAGAGTTGAGCAGAGAACACACACGTGTGTGGACGGAGTAAGAAAGGCCCAGCGAGAGACTTCCTAGAGTCTTAACAAAATGGCTTTTGACAAAGTACTAAGAAGATTGTAATGAGAGACGGCAACTCAAGGTAGAAAATTGCTCCAAATGAATAATAAATGTCTGATATATTCAAATCAAAAGGATTAATGGAACCAAATTGAAGTTCCAGGGATACGTTCAGTGTTCTAAGAGTTTTGATTTGGACCAAAAATTGAGTATAACATGGAAAAGGAATGATTATTAAGCAGTAAAAAAAATAACTAAGAACATGAACAAGGGTAGAGTTAGTGAAGTCTTCTTATGGATCTCATTTCATTCACAGGTCTTTGAAGTTTTAAAGCAAGAATGGAACAAGCCCCCCTTTATCACATTTTTTAGATTATTTTTACTTTCTGTGTATGTGTATTTTGCTTGCATTTATGCACGTGGACCACATGCTTACATATATGCACATGTATCATAATTCAGAGGCTGGGAAAGGTGCTGGATCAACTGAAACTGGATTTACAGATGGTTGTGAGCCTACAAGTGGGTTCTGGAAGTCGAACCCGGGTCTTTTGGAAGAGAAACTAGTGCTCTTTACTTCTGACCCACCTCTGCAGTCCCTGATTTTCCTGTATTGATCTGTTAGTTACAATTCTGGGGAGGGGAGCTGCATGCTTGTACGTGTGGAGCCCAGACGTTGATGTTGGATATCTGCCTCTATTGGTCTGTACCATGTTTTCTTAAAATAGGATCTCTTGTTGACTGCAGAGCTTACCAAGTCACAGGAGTAGCTGGCTAGCAAGCCCCAGGACCCCTTTTCTATCTCCTTACACTTGAATTACAAATACAAGCCACCATGCCTGGCTTCTTACATGGGTCCAGATCTAAACTCAGTTCCTTGTGCTTTTACAAGCTCCTTACTCATGGAGCCTTGTCCCCAGACCCAATATCCTTCCTTGCATATTATAAAACATAATCTCTAAACAGGTTATAAAAGCAATTTTACATAAAGTATATTTTAAAAACTGTTTATGTCAAGAAAAAAAAACTAGTTAGAAAAAATATTGAGAAAGTGCTTAGCCTTGATGATAATTTAGAGTAAAAGCTTGTGTGTGTTTCATTGATCTTTAGAAAACATATCTGGATAGTTTTTCGGATTATGAAATGGGAAAGAACTTCTAGAGACTTTTCTAGATAATAGACATGTTTGACATATTTTCTTTATTTTTTCTTTAATTCATTTAACAAACATTTTAGAATTACTGAGATAAATATATCTGTATATGTGTAAAATATATGATATTTAAGTAAGTACTTGGGATTTATTTGGAATATGGGGAGCTCTGTGCATCCTCAGTTCTTGTGGAAGATTACTATTTGCCTTGGAAGGTTCACTTCACGGATTATAATTTAAGGAAATAAAAGGGTCATTTTTTCATAAATAAATTGATAGAGGCTCAATATATATATATATATATTGTAACTTTAAAAAGTCGCAGGGCAAACCTCCAAGTGCTAGTGGCGGGGAGATGGTGAGGTGAGAGAATGTTACCTTGTGGTTGGTCCTGGAGAGTGTGCACAGATACACATAAAGGCCGTAAACAATTCTGCGAAGAACTGAACCTCATTCTATGGACACTTTAATTGCAACTGTCTAAGAAATTACTGGGGGAGAATGGGGCCTTGAGTAAAAAGTTTTCCAGGCAAGCCTGAGGACCTGTTTTTAGAACTCCCGAAACTCATGTGAGGCCACATAGAGGAATGTGTGTCTTTAATCCCAGACAGAAGGTGGGAGGTGAAAGACAAGTGAGATGCTGGGAGGAGTTGGGAGAACCCCGGATTGTCATGGGCCAGCTAGCTTCCAGTATACAGTCGTGAACAATGAGAAACCCTGAGGTCGAGCCCCTGAGGTTTCCTTTGACCTCCATATATGAGTGGTGGTTTCCCCCACACTCACACACCTGAACATATATGCACATACATGCACATCCTATTCATACACGACACAAACACATACACAAAGATGAAAAGAATCATGACTAAACAGAGCTCGGAAGCAGATACATGACTGTATAGTGTTCATATGTGTAAACAGTCTTCTGTGTGAGTGTGGATGTGTGGTGGATATGTGTACACTCGTTTGTGTGTGGGGGGTGCCTATGAATGAATGTATGCATGTGTGTAGTCTCCATGACAATGACAGATGCCTTTGTCTGTCACGCTATACCTTATATCTTGAGATCAGATCTGTCATTGAACTTGGAACTCTCTACTTTAGCTGGCCAGCAAGCCCCACAGATCCCCCTGTCTCTACCTCCCAGAGTTAGGATTACATAGATATTGTCATATACTGTTTTCTGTGGGTGCTGGGGCCCTAAATTCAGGTCTCCATGTTGTATAACAAGCAGTTGACTGGTTGAGCCAACGCTCAGTCTCCACCTCCCACAACTAAGGTTTTATTTACTCTTCCTTTTGATCTGCCATCGTCTTTACTTAGAATTCAGGGGGCTTTGTTTTGCTTTGCTTTAGAAGCTACAGATACATACATAGAAAAAGACTGACGCGGTTCACTTTCCCTGCAGTTTATTTCACCTCTAAGTGTGTGGGTATCCGGGATGAAAACTTTAAGAGATGTCAGAACTGTTATCAAGAATGTATTTGTTAACAGTTGCATGGGCATAGTTCCCCGTGCGTTCTTAACTCCTTGCCTAAATCAAGTGTATATCTTAGCTCTTGCTGTTTTCTCTCAGAAAGTAATCTTGCTTATTTGGCAGCACAGCATAAGGGTTTCTCAAAACCCCCATTCCCTTCTGCTGTGCGTTTTCTCACTTGTCTCTCCCTGGACTTTATTCCTTATTTCCTTCCTCCTGTTACTATGGGAGAACAGTCCATGCCTTTGGTCACAGTTTGCATCCCTTCTTCTAGCTCTCTGCCCTTATGACAAAATGCCCAGATAAGATCAATTAGAAGAGAACAGGTTTCTCTCGGTAACAGTTTGAGTTGTTGCAGACTGTGGTCACTTGGACGTGTAGTTGACAGACCTCATGACAGGGAGGACATAGAGAAGGAGGTCTGTTCACCTCATGGTGGAAATCCCAGAGGTAGGGAGATCAGGGTCCTAGTACCTACTTGAAAAACATCCTTCCATGGACCTAACTTCCCTCCAGGAGGCCCACCGTTTGCTGGTGACCGAGTCCTTAGCACTTGGCCTTTGGGAAGTAATTATAACCCAAACTGTAGCTCTCTGTTAAAGCTGCCATTCTGATTACCTCCCCTCCCTCTTATGCTACTCCTCTTCATTTATAGTTCATTCTATTGGCCTATTCTCCTACGAATCCACATGCGTTGCCATTTTTACCGTTTTAGAAAGAACTAATTGCTCAGCTTTCTGTCATTCTGATAAAATATCTGAGCTAAATCAACTTTTAAAAGGAGGTGAGCATTGTTTTCTGAGGCTTCAGTCCATGGTCACTTGGTCCCCATTGCATTGAGCCTGGAGCAGCCCCATTACATCACGGTGAGATGGTACAGAAGAGGATGCTTATTGACCTGTCTTTGAACCCGGAACTCACTACTGACCAGCAAGTCCCACCGAGTCCCACTGTCTCTACCCCGACCCCAGTGTTTGGATTACATACATATTGCCATGTACTGTTTTAATAGGTGCTGAGGACCTCAACTGGGGTCCCCAAGTTGCACAATAAGCAATAAGGAAGAAGAATGAGAAAGTGATTATGGTCTCAGGATATGCATCAGGACCATCCACCATGATGTACGTCCTTCATTAGAACCCACTTCCTTAAGATTGCACCATTCCCGACAACCCCACAGGCTGCTGTGACCTTGATTGTAGCAGTGGGCCTTTGAGGGATGGTGGCCATCCAAGCCAAGGCTTTGTACGATGGTACACACTAGATTTAATTCCATCATGGAAGACGCTGAAGCAGGAGGACTGTGAGTTCTTGGCCAGCCTGGGCTTCAAAATGAGACTTAAATAAATAAACAAACAAGTGTTTGCGTGTGTGTGTGTGTGTGTGTGTGTGTGAGAGAGAGAGAGAGAGAGAGAGAGAGAGAGAGAGAGAGAGAGAGAGAGAGAGAGAGGCTATATGTTTATTTAATGAACATCTCCCTTCACTCTGCAACTTGGCATAAACACACAAGTGTGTGTGTGTGTGTGTGTGTGTGTGTGTATAT
>NC_022017.1:19860151-19868067 GCF_000317375.1 Microtus ochrogaster
TGGTGATTGCCATTTTTATACTCTGTTCACCTTATAGTTACTGTCCTGTGATTTCCTTTTTTTGTATAAAGCACTGACCTGCGCCCCTCTTCACTGCCTCTCCATTCTCTTCTGAGTCCTTTCCAGGTAGGCTTTTACCTCACTGCCTCCCCAACGCTCTGTCATTCATACCATGTCCTGTGTGTCCATCTGAAGGGAGTTGGTCCCAACTTCTGGTGTGAAGTTCTTCGGTTTCTGGGACAGCAGGCTCATGGGTCCTTGCCTTGTTCTTTCTCAGTCTCTGAAGCTTACCCTGGGTCTCACCCTGCACTGTTCCCAGGGACGGCTCTTCAGAGTTTTCTTCCCTGTATTCATTCATTTTGTGGTTTCATCTTACTCCATGCTTGAAATGCCTATGTGCGGAGTTTCCCACAAGTACACTTTAGCTCACCATGTCTTTTCATCTCCTCACTCCCCTATGCAGCTTCTCACCTAACTGCTCTGCTCACTGTCTTCCGTAGGAGCCGTCTACAGAAGGTAGGCTGGGAGAGCCTTTGAGTGGAATATCGCACTGTATCTAGAATCAGTTTCTATCAGCATCAGTGTAGAGAACTTCTGGCCCCCTAACAGGACACTCTGTCTCTTCCTCTTCCTTCTCTACACACAGCAGCAAGAGTGCCTTTAGAACAGAACTCCTGCCATGCTCACTGCTCAGAGCCCCTCTGTTGTCCAGTCTCCAGACGAAAGCTGGTCAGGTTCAGCGCTACAGTCTCGGCTCCCTTGATCTTATTTCCAGCTCCTTTCCCTTTGGTTCTGTTCCAGCTGCCCTGGCCTCGGAAAGCCCTGCCCATCCTTGCAGCCCTTTACAAGGGTGGTTTCCATCCTGTGAATGCTCCCCCCAAATTTTGACCATTGTCTAATTTCCAACTCTTTTATTTATTTTTTAGGCGGATGGAGAAAATGCTCTTGAGTTTTAAATCAAACATTACTGTTAGTGTTTGGATGAACTAGATGGTTCTGTCTTGGGAGATGTAGATTTGAGAATGAAAAAGCAGTCAGAATTTCTGGGATGAACTTGAATTGGTGACACAACATGCTAGTGGTATGCTGGCATATCTCAGGGGAGTATCCTTCTAAACCACAGTGTTGCTTCAGTGCCTCCTCTTTTCTGGGGGAGGGGGGTTGTGGGATGAGAGCTTCCTATAGGAAGGTTGCATCTTTGCAACTCGAAAGAGGCTGGAATCAGAAGTGTGTGGAGGATGGGAGCAGGGGCTGGAGCCTTACCAGGTCTTTAGAGGCCTGGTCCATTTGCCTGACCCCCACATCATCTCTCTGGAGACATGGTTCCAAAACTCACAGATTTTTGAGAATAGTAATACAGAATTTGAAATCTGCTGTTTTCTTCTTAAAAGTCAACTTGTATTTCATTTTTCGTATTTATTTTTTTGGGTGTATATGTGTCTATGTGCACATATGCATGTTCCACACCCCACACAGTATGATTTGTTTAGTGAGTCTTTTTTTTTCCTGGTTAATCACAAATGTTCCTATCCTCTGCACTTTTAATAATATTTTACAACTTTGCCAGAAACGAATGCCATGTTTATTAATGCATAATTTTGAAAAGTCATTTCATTTTGAATAATTAAGACACTATTTATGAAAAAGCTTACTGTCTCATCTTCAAGACTGGTTAAAATTGTCTTTTAAATTTAGCAACAGTGGCTTTGACTTCATGCCTACAAATTCTTGGAACTCAAGTGGGATTAAGTTTGCCAGACACTTACTTAGAAAAAAAAATTAGTGGCCACAGCAATGCATTATAATTGTCGGTGCTTACTGAAAGATGTAGTTCTGAATGCCTACCAAAATTAAATTTGGACTAGAGATTCATATTGAGGAAAATACTATCTAAATAAGTATTTCAAAATAATGAGTAGAGAGAATCTTGAATGTTACTAGCTCAAAGAAATGACATTTGTCTGAGATGTCAGAAATGCCAGTTGTCCTGATCTGAGCATCACACACTGTCAGGACATAATGTCACACTGAACCCCATCAATGTGTACAATCTTACAAAAAGTACTATAAAAAGAAAAAAATACAGTTTTTAAAATGAATCAGTCCACAGTGATGTATTACATAGATGTGCATTAAATGAATTAATAATTATAAATGAACGTGACAGAATTATACATTTTGTTTCCAATACCTATGTTTTTCTTAATTAGGTTACAGACCTTTTTTATAAAGCATGATGATGTTTATAATCATTCACAGTCAACAACATCCTGTACATCATGCATGTTTCTTCCTACCTCTCAGAAAACACAATGTAGTTATTGCTTTACAATGTCTCAGCTGGTTGGGGCATCAGTGTGCAATCTAAGTGCTTGGGAGGCTGAAGGGATTGCTGAGAGTGTGAGTTCCAGGCCAGCCTATTGCTAGAGTGAAGGGGGCGGCGGTTCTGTCTCAAACCAAACCTTGGGAATAGTGTGACGATCAAAGCTATCTGGGAAGAGACTGTTAGTAAGGATATGCACACACAGATTCTGTGTTTTATAAAGTCAGACCTCCCAGATTCACCCCAAAGCATACTTCATACAGTGAGTTAGCAATTGATGGAGCGAAGTCAAGCATGGCGGCACACACCCCATAGTCTCGCTGGGAGCTCTGCGACAGGAGAGCTATGATGTGAAAGCCAGTCTCAGAGCCATTGTGATGTGAGACCCTGGCACAAAACCCACCACTGACAGCCTCCCTCCCCACAGTGAGTACCTCTTCAGTATTTGTGTTGACACGGTTAAAACTTGATGCCACAGAACAAGGAAAAAAATTATAGTCTGAAAAAATCACAGCCAGCTTCCAGAATCCTTCCTTGTGCTTGTGCATTGTAAGGAAAGGTTACTCAGCAATTAAAGTTTACATTGGCCTATATGCCACAGGAACTAGTGATGCATTGTATATTTAATGTAGGGAATTCCATCTTCCCTGTCCACTTTTAAGGTTCAAATCATTCTATGAAAACTCCAAAATCATTCCCTCTCCTTCCCTAGGAGCTGTGGATCTAAATCCGGGAAACTTTCCCTTGGTATTCACTATCAAATCTAAAAAGTAGAGGCCTACGGGAGGCTTCTCAGCCTTCGTGCCAAGAAAGCTAAATTCATCCTAGTCTGGTTTCAGCCTCCAGTCAGCAGATGCGGATGCTGCCTCAAGGGAAGAGGTGTGGGAGCAGAAGTCAGTGATCTTTGAGCAGAGCCAAGTTAGGAGGATTGGGGCACGTTTGAGGCCAGCTTGATGTACTCAAGTTTCATGCCAGGCTGGCCAGGGTTACATAGTGAGACCTGATACAAGGAGGACTGGCATCTCGATTAATTAAATAAAGATACCAGAAGCCCATGGGGCAATGGGTAAGACCTTGCAGATTAAAAGTGTAAGGGAGGATAGGGTAGGCTCTCTGTATTCTTAAATTTTTGATATTTTCTATGGTGGTTAAAAACAGCAAAAATGATAGTTAATGTCCCTGGGCTCATAGCAAGTACCAGGAACTGCTAAGCTTTTATCCTTTTGGTGTACTAAAACAGGGTCTCAATCTGGTAACCCAGGCTGCCTTCCTACTTACAGCAATCCCCCTGCCTCTGCTTTCTAAGTGCTAGGTTTACTTATGCCTTTCCTCAAGTCAGTGCCCAACTTATACTAAATTTTTAACAGAAAATATTCCATTAACCATAAGAACCTCACTGGGGTGATTTTTGGCAGTGTGCTTGCCAGCTCCAGGTAATTTCTTAGACTTGGTGTGATTGTGCCTTGCATGTTGTTCTGTTTCTTTCTGCAAGTGGGCAGCTATTGAAGGCGGGTAGAGAAAGGCAGAATAAAAAGTCTGTGGGTGTGTGTGGATCATTTCTCAGGTATGGAAGGTTGGAAGGTTTAAAATGACAATCGTAAGCAGTAAAGATCTGACTCAGCTTGGGTGTTCCTAGAATAGTTTAATTATTTTGCCTAACCAATATTCACATTTGTGTGAAATGAGTTCAAAATACAAGCTTCTAACATAATCTTAAAACCAGTATTTTAATGACCATGACCCGGACTAGTGGTGGTGCTACTCTGCTGCCAAGTTTTACTGACTGATGTCACTTCAACCTATCTCAGCTTTCCAAATACAGAACGAAAGTCCACATCACTTAGATGGCAAAGCCCAAGATCATGGTGTTAGGATATGTACTGCGGTTTTCATTCCTGACTCCCAGATGATGATACCATGGCTTTGACCCTTTCCATGAGGGACTAGAACCACCACTCTCCTTAAGCCATGACCCTGGGGCACATTAGCTCAGGAAGCCATTTCATCCTCCAACCTCTCCCCATGCACCTTCCTTTTCTGTCTATTCCTTTTCCCTCCAATGGCAGCCCATGGAAACCAGAGTCCTTCCTCCCGCACCATGGGAACTCTAGCCTGCCACTTCTTTGAGCTGCTGAGGCTCTCCTTTTAGAAGGTGCCAGGGTAGGGCAGTCCTGGGGACTGCGCTCGGAAGCTGTGGATCTCCGATGTCAGAATGCACCTATGTCCAGGCAGTCAGTGAAGGCTGCTGTACTGGCTGTGGGGTTTGTGAACGGGGAGAACACATCTGGTCCTGTGAGCGGGCTGTGATGTGAGAGCAGAGGACAAACTGTTTTATCCCAGGTGTCCGATCCTCAAACGCTCCTTTCAGCTTTAATCAGAGAAGGCTCTCTTTCCAGTCACGGGCAGGGCATGCAGACTCGTGGCAGCACCGGGAGCTAAGAATAAGCATTTGAACGTTCAGCCCTAAACAGAACATTTGTACCATCCCCTCGGAGGCTCTGCCAGGATTGCAAAAGGGGAACAGAACAGCATCCGAATATGAGAGGAAGGGCTGTAAAATGCCATCTTCTTGGCAAGACGCTGCCAACGCAGTCAAGAAACCATGGCAGCTGTGCACCACTGGACGGTGTCGCGCAAGAATGGGTCTGTCAACAGCTGGGCATGAAGGGAAGAGGTGCTCAAGGGGCCCTAATCCTCCCCACTGAAAGATTTACTAAACATTGCCTTAAGGTTTGTACCCACTGGTGACCCCACACCAGGCTCCATTCAACGGTCCAAATCCGGTGGTCACGCAGATGGCGCTAGTTGAATTAAGAGGCCATAAAACACAACCAAAAGTCATGAGTCGCGGGAAATGGACTGCCATGAAGGAGGGGGTAAATGATAGTGAAGGGAGAGAGAGAAAAGATGGCAGTAAGGAATCAAAATGTATTACATACCTATATGAAGCTGTCAAAGGGCTAAATTAAATATAAAATCTGTATCGGATAGCACTTATTTTTAAATTTTTATGTTTAATACCAACTTTAAAAACTTCTCCTTAAAATGCATTTGTATGTATGATTTCTCTGTTAAATTTATAATCAAGCCCATTTAGAAAGTGTGCTTTTCTTGCCTTCCAAGCTACTGGCGTTGTGTCTGAAATAATACACATGCTCAGTCAGTACATACTCAGTAAGTGTCTACCATACTATCTGAAATGTGGGCTGGGAACCACCAAGATGGGTCGTTGAGGCAGTTGCCACCAAGATAATGACATAAATTTGATTCCTAGGATCCATATGGTGGAAGAAAACCAACTCCCAGAAATTTTCTGTGTGTGTGTGTGTGTGTGTGTGTGTGTGTGTGTGTGTGTGTTATGCAAGTAGGGGGTGGGGGTCATGTGCAGCCTGTGCATTCTCATGTGGAAGCCACAGGAGGTTTTCAGGCATCTTCTTTGGTTGCTCTACACCTTAGTTTCTGTGATGGATCTCTCACTGCCTGTCCACTACCTTGCCTGGCCAGTGAGCTCCCAGAGTTGCAGTCTCTGCCCCCGCCCCTGATGTTACAGGCATTCATGGTCTTGCCCAGCTTTTACGTGGGTCCTTGGGGTTTGAACCCAGGTCTTGTTTCTCATAGCCAGCTTTTCTATCCACTGATGTATCTCCCTAGCCCCATGCCACTTTTCTTTGAAGTCATATCTTGGTTGGTTGTGTGGAGCTTCTTGAGGGTATAGCCAAGCGCTCTGTCACTGTCTCAGGCTCTGCGCTCATCCCATCCAGGCTGTAGAAAGGAGAGCTGATAGTGGTGATACTTGATAGCAAAGTCAATTTTTAAAAAGTCAAGGTACTAGAAGGCTATTAAAATGAGAAAAAAAATGAAATTAGCATGGAACATTTCTGTAATGTGTATATCTAAGTATGTATCTTTCACACTTCACACCTATCTGCATAGTTTCCCTTGGTCCATACATACACCCGACTCAGCAGTGGAACAAGCTGCTGCCAGTGAATGTGTAGTGCAGTTTCTAGAATTCTACACAGTAGGTCGTATATCCTTATAGTGTCTAGGACAACAGTTTTCAATCTGTGGGTCATGACCTCTTTGGGGGTTGAATGATTCACAAGGGTCACATGTCAGATATCCTGAGCATCAGATATTTATATTATGGTTTATAACAGTAGCAAATTACAGTTATGAAGTAGCAATTAAATAATGTTATGGTTGGGGGTCACCACAACATGAGGAGCTGTATTAAAGGGCCACAGCATTAGGAAGGCTGAGAACCACTGGTTTGGGGGATTGAGAAGTCTGCTCTGTATGAAAACACTGACCAGAGCATCTCTGTAGACAGCCCTCAACTTCCAATCCCACAATTCCCTGATCCTGAAATTCTACGTGGTCCTCAGGGATCACAGTCAATAAGGAAGCAGTAGCCAGTGGAATGGTCCAACAGTGATGGTGCTGCCTCCAAGTCTGATGGTCCAAGTCTAATCTCCAAGACCCACGTGATGGAAGAAGAGGACTGATTCCTGCAAGTTGCCCTTCGACCTCCACACAGCGTGCCATGCCCTAACCCCATTAAATAAATAAACAAATAATAAGATTTTTAAAAGGAGATGATGACTTCACCAAATCTAGCAATGAAAACATTCCTTGAAATGGAATGAATCAGCTGAGATTTCTTTTCGATTGCAGGGTGGAGAGTGAGAGCAAGGGTCCCCTGTCTTTGACTTCCTGGGCACTTTTACTAAATGTTGCTCAGCTCGCTGACGGTCTCTGAGTTTCAGTTTGTTTACTCAGGTTTGATTTTCAGAGCCGGGGTTTTGCTTTCCAGCCTAGGTTGTTCAGGAAGTCCCTGTGTAGCTCAGGCTGGCCTTGAATTCGCAGCAGCGGGCTCTGTAGTCACAGGTGCTGGGATTAGAGTCAGCCACCCACCACGCCCAGTTCTGACTCATTTCATTGTATTGCTTTCAGCTCCTGCTTTTCAAAGGATCCATTTGCCACCTTTAATCTGTTTTAGGTCTGTCGTGAAAGCAAGAAGACATTGGATGATGCCCACTTTGAAAAGAGAGTTTGTATAATATGAGAACTGCAGTTCTGAAGGTCGTGCGTCTTTGCCACTGTCCCTGGAGCTCGGCAGTTCTCTCTTGACAATTTAAATGATGCATTCTGCTGCTTACCTGACCCTTCCCCAGAGAGCCAATTATGTAATGCTATTGTGGTGATTGACTTGCAAATAATCTTGTATTCTTGAAGCACATTTAGGTGAATTTTCCAGTTCTAGAAACTAGAAATTATTTCTTCATTTGAATTATAATTGAGTTACTTAGGAAAGATATTCGGAGACTAATAGACCTTCAGCACCAGTAGATACAACAAGCATAACATATATTTTATGGTGCTAAGATAAAGACACATCTAAGAAATTACATTGTCAAAATAAATGCCAACCATTCCGTCATCTCTCTGCTGGGGCTTAGACTCCATGATCGTCTCATTTCCTGTCCTTTGTCTCCTGCTCCAGGTCCACTATGTCTGGTCTTTGGATGCTTGTCTTATGTGAAGGTAATAAAAGCTTTGTAGAAAGCTTTGCCATGTTTTCTCCTATATG
>NC_022017.1:19868456-19888156 GCF_000317375.1 Microtus ochrogaster
TATGTTACTGTATATCTACAGGTTGCCTGCATGTTACTGTATGTCTACAGTGTGCCTGTATGTTAGTGTATCTACAGGTTGCCATTATGTTACTGTATGTCTACAGTGTGCCTGCATGTTAGCATATCTACTGATTGCCCATATGTTACTGTATATCTACAGTGTGCTTGTATGGTACTGTATCTACAGATTGCCCATATGTTACTGTATATCTACAGTGTGCTTGTGTGTTGATGCAGCTCTTCTACAGCTAGGCTGGTTCCCCTAAGTCATCTCTAAAGGGCTAGAGCTGTGTGAGAACCCTTCACCTTTGCTTAGAGGTCAACTTTGTTGACTAATTATCTTCGATAAGTGAAATGTATTTTGAAAAATTAATGATCTAGCTCTCAAATGGTTGGATGGCTTAGGTGCAGTTTCTTTTAACTTGTAATTATTTTTAATGTGTGATGTTGAGGTCAGGCAGAAAGATGCAATTTTAAAATAAAATGGTCCAGGAAAGGCCAGTATTTAGATGTAATCTTTTTCTCCATTTAGAAAATTATGAAATATTCAGGTTACCCTAGGAGAAAACCATTTTTGCTTTGCTTTTGACTTAGAAAGAACCGTCAATACTTTTTTATCTACTGTCTTTAGCATTAGTTCTTTTGAAAATTGTGTCTTAAAAGAAACACTGTGCTACCATGTCTTTTAACTTATTAGGTAAAGTGCATTTGGGGCCTTTATGTAAATATATATATATATATGTGTGTGTGTGTGTGTGTGTGTGTGTGTGTGTGTGTGTGTGTGTATAGGATTTATCCCTTCTTCCCTCCCTTGTTATTTTCCCCTAGCCAAAAGTTTAATATTCTAGGGCAAGGAAAAATTGGAAGAGTTAGACACAAGCCATGGCATTCTTTCCACCTGTAGTATTCTTTGAATTGACCCACCTTGGTACATTTCTTTTCTCAATAGTGCTTCCCAATATGGTTCTAAAGCTGTGCATCCTTCCTCATTCTATGCAAATGGGATTCTGGACACAGGGAGAGAGGGAGTTAGCCCATGTGTATGTATTTTTTTGTTTTTTTTGGGGGGGGGGGTTGAGGAGGTGAGATTTGAACCACCTATTTTAAACCCCAAAGTCAGGGTTTTTCACTACTACACCATGCTATGTCTCACAATGATAAAGAGCATACTTGTTTAGTTTTATTATTGAAATTTTATCTAATGTATCTATCATATGGTTTTCCAATGGAATAGTGTTAAAGGATGGTTATACAGTTACACTGTGAGCTCTTCGGGAATTCGTAGAGGTTGATAACCAGTTAATAAGAAAATTCAAATATACTTGATAGTGATTTTATGAGCAGTAACTAGGTAGTATTATGGAAGGGGAAATGACTCATGGCGCTGGAGAGATGGCTCAGTGGTAAGAGCACAGGCTGCCCTTCCAGAGGATCGGGATTTGAGTCCCAGCACATATGGCGTAGCTCACAACTGAATGCCATGCACATGGAGCATGTAGGGATGCCCTGGGGAAATGCCCATGTAATTAAATTAAAGGGAAAAAGACAGGGCTTTGTGTCAATCATGTAAGCCTCGTGTACTGCTGCCTTTCTTTGTTCTTCCATGAGGCAGGTAATTCCTAATTCAGGACAATGCAGACTTAATCAAAGGTTGGCCTCTCTCCTGGCATACGTGAGATGTTTACTAAATATGTGTGGAATGATGATGGGATACTAAGGAGGGGAATGAGTAGAAAGAAAGGACATGTGGAAATTTTTCTGAAGTCCTCTCCAGAGACTGGACATAATGACACAAGCAGCCACAAGCTCCTGCTGCTATGGTTCTGTGGGGGACTATACCCTCCAACTGTAAGCCAAAATAAACCCTTCCCTAAATTGCTTTAGTCAAGTATCTTCCCAGGAATGAAGAAGTACCTGATAGAGGAAATCCAGATTATACACATGTACCGCTATGGCCAGTTTATCGATAGTTCTGTTTTATTTCTCAGATCAGGTTGAGTTCTGTCAGATTATTTTTTTGCTCTTAAAATAATTTTTGGGTTGACAATCTTGTACATAAAATATATTTTTCTCATATTTATCCCCCCCATTCTTCTGTCTTACTTCTACCCACTTTTTCTGGACACCTTCTTTCCCCTAATTTATTCCATGCACTCATTTTTAAAATAATACATTGAATTTAATTAGAGGTGCTGCATGTGCTTGGGGATTGGGTAGTTTACTGGATCATAGCTGACTCACCAGTGGCTACATCACTGAAGATGGGCGTGTCTCCTTCCTCCCGTAGCCATGTACATCAGTGGCTCCTCAGGAGGAGTAGGTCTCTGCCTGTAATGTTGACTAGCTCCATCTTTCGTGGGTGGGCTTCATGCAGATGACATTAGCTGCTGTGACATCACATCTGAAAGGTAGCATTTCACAGCACCCCTTCTGCCCCCTCTTCCGTGATGTTCCCTGAGCCTTGGAGATGAAGGCTGATATAGATGTCACCAGTTACGAAATCCCTTCATCAACCGCTGACCTTCACAAAAATTGGTCTCTCTGATCAAGGTCCAGAGCAGTAGGGATCTATGGGCATAAATTTAAATACTAAGAAGGTATTTTTGCTGTTAAAAAAAATAGTAATAGGTTCCCTACCCTCCTAGTTAGTCCCTGTTGCTGTATAAAAATATAATGGCCCAAAGCAACTGGAGGAGGACAGGATTTATTTTGCCTCGCAGCATGCAATCATGAATGAAAGTCAGAGCAGGAGCCTGAAGGCAGGAATTAAATGGAAACCACGGAGAGACGCTGCTTACCAGTTTGCTTGCCTTGCTTCCTTTTCTGTACAACTAGGACCAGCTGCCCAGGAGTAGCAAAACCTTCAGTGGGCTCCGCCCTCCCACATCAATCAACCATCTAGCAAATGCCTCACAGACTTGTCCACAGGCAATCTGATGGAGGCAACTACTCAGCTGAGGTTCCCTGTCCCACATGATTGCAGCTGTATCAAATAGGCAAACACCACACTTTTCTTCAGCCCTCAACCTCCCCAGTCATAGGCTTTTGACCAGATTGATAGGACTAGGCATACGCATGAATTCCGTCTGGTGAAGTAGTCCTCAAATCGAGCTAGGAAACAGTTGTTACCTTCATGTTACCATCACACCATGTGGACACATGTTGTTGGGCACCGTGGTATTACAGCATGAAGGGTTCACTTCTGGAGAGGACCGTAGATGTCTACCTCACCCTAGTGTGGACTGTATAGCATCTTCTGGTATTCTGAAAGCTAGCTAGTAGGGTGCACACTTCTAGATCAATTCCAGCTTTGTTTCTTTGTGTCTTACAACCAAAATGAGTGGTGTTCTTACCAGTATGATCTAGCAATGACATTAGTTTATATCGCTTTGGGGGGTGATTTGGGGGATTTCCCTGAACAATAGCTTGAAGGTATTCCACTCCTGGTGTTGGTATTTTCATTTAATAATGCATCAGCTGCTGGTAGTAGCATTGTGCACCCATGCAAGTAGGATACTTATATTTAAACTTTAATATGTATGTATAATTTATTGAGTGCCTGCATCTATGTGTGTATTCTAGGGTCTTTTGCTTGCTTAGTTTGTACAGCTAAGCATGTGCCTGCTTGGTGTCCATGGAGGTTAGAAGAAGGCTATCAGATCTCCTGGCACTGGAGTTCCAGGCAATTGCATAGGTGCTAGGAACTGAACCCAGGTCCTCTGTAAGAAGAGCAGACACTCTACTTGCTGTGCAGTCTCTCTAGTCCCTTAATCATATTTTTAATCTAAAATTAAAAAGTAGTAGGTGACCATATGGCTTTTCATATATCTCTAGCTATGGGTAACTCTCTCATCATCCAGTCTCTACCTAAGTCTTTCTGTTACCAGTATCTTCCCGCCTAGTCCTCTTGCCCAGCCTGAATTCCGTCCCCTCACTTAACCTTTCCACCTCCATTACCATCTACTTTCATGTCACGTGTGTTCTGATACCTTGTTTCCCACTTAAGGCCTTTCCCCCCTCCCTATTTATGGGATATTTCTAGCTTCCTGATCATTACAGACACTCCAAATTAAATAGATGAATTTACAATTTTGAAGCCAGGATCTATGCCTGAGAGATAATGTACAGAACCTGGCTTTTGGGGCCTCAATCCATTAGTTACTTTCTGGCTGTTGTGATAAATACCCAGACAAAGGCAACTCAAAGTGAGAAGCGGTTTGGTTTTGACTTCCAGTTCTAGAGGGATGGAGTCCATCATGGTGTGGAAGGCCTGCCAGCAGGTAGGAAATGCATGGTAGCAGGAGCAGGAACCTGGTAAATCACATGCTCATCTGATGATCATCCGCATACAGGAAGCAGAGAAAACAGGAAATAGAGACAGGCTGTAACCACTCAAAGCTCTTCGCCAGTGGCTTCCGTTATCCAACCAAGCGTCACCTCCTAAAGCCTCCCTAACCTTTGCCCAAAGCGTCACCAACTGGATACCAGCTGTTCAAATGTTTGAGCCTATGAAGAGATTTCTCATTCAAACCACCACCCGGGGTGACCTCATTGAGTACGGTATTTTCCATCAGTGGGCTTTGTCCTGTGAATTCATTTTTGACAGTTGGGCATAATTCATGATCCACTTGTTAGTTGATGGATATCAAGGGCTGGTTCCATTTCCTGACTGCTGTGAATAAAAGCAGCCTGAACCCAGATGCACAAGTGACTCTGTTGGAGGCCATACTCATACCAATTTACACTCCCACCAATGGTGCACAAGGCCGTCCTTTTCCCCAGACCCTTGACAGAACTTGATAGATTTACACTCCCACCAACGGTGCACAAGGCCGTCCTTTTCCCCAGACTCTTGATAGAACTCCCCTCATTCCTTGCTTTTGTTGTCTGTTTGGGGTGTTGTTGTTTTTTTTTTTTTTTTTGAAGATTCTATTCTGACTGTAGTAGATTTTATTTGCATTTTCCTGGTGGCTAATGGTATTGAACTGTTTTTTTTTTAAAAAAAAAAACGTTTATTAGCCATATATATTTCTTCTTTTGAGAAGTATCTATCCAATTCTATAACCCATGTTTTGATTGGGTTGTTTTTACTTTATTGAATAAGAGTAGACCCCTTTTGGTTTGTTTGGTGGGGTTTTAGTGGGAGTACTTTGAGTATGATATTGGCTATAGGTTTGCCATATATTTCCCTTATTATGTGGAGATATATTTATTCTATTTGAGTGTTTTTAGGACTTTTATCATGAAGGGATGCTGGATTTTTGTAAAATCCCTTTCCTGCTTCTATCAAGACTGCCATATGATTCTATCCTTGAGTCTATTTATGTAACTTACGTTGTTTGCTAACATACACATACTGAGATATCCCTTCATCTCTGGAATAAAGCCAACATGATCATGGTGAATGATCTTTCTATGTTCTTTTGAATTCAGTTTATAGTGTCTTCTTATTATTTACATCATGTCAAGAAAACAGCACTAACAACATTTTATCTTGGTAAATGAATATTCTATTTGTTTTTTATGAGTAGACAAAATGAGAAGTGTATGGGATTCTAAATCTGTTCTATGGTCTCACACTTAGCCTACTAATGCTTTCAAATTTGTTTCATTCTCTATAAAGAAGTATGATACATTGTGAAGGTTATTCTGTTACAAGCACTTCATTCAACAAACAAAAGGAAAGAAAAGGTTATACTGTGATTCACTGTGAGATGAACTCAGCGAACAGGGTGGGTCAGACTTAGCCAGAGGATAGCTCAGCCCTGATGCCACCAATGGTCTGGCTGAGTTTCTTGTGCTATACCTAGATAAAAATCATAGGTAGGCAAGAAAATGCTCAATGCTGGCCTCTCACAGCTGCTGTCGCCTGACACTGTTGGGCTGCAGCGGTAGGCAGACACAGCTGAAGAAAGTCTTTGTTGGTTTTGAAAACTCAACAACTTTTTGGAACTTCTTTTTTTTAATTACTTTATAAATAATACCAATCAAAATTTCCATATTCTCCCCCTTCCCCGTCCAGTCCTGAGAGAGGGCAAGGTACCCTGCCCTTTGGGAAGTCTAAGGCCCTCCCAACTCCATCCAGGCTTAGGAAGGTATGCATTCAAATAGAATAGGATCCCAAAAAAGCCAGTACATGCAGTAGTACATGCAATGATCCCGGTGCCGTTATCATTGGTTTCTCAGTAGGCCCCAGTTGTCAGCCACATTCAGAGGGTCCAGTTTGATCACATGCTCATTCAGTCCCAGTCCAGCTGGAGTTGGTGAGCTCCCATTAGCTCAGGCACACTGTCTCAGTGGGTGAACCAACCCCTCATGGTCCTGACTTCCTTGCTCATATTCTCCCTCCTTCCACCCTTCGACTGGACCTTGGGAGCTTCTGTGGAGACCAGAACCTGTAGCGTTTTGTCTGGATTCCCACAGCTTTCTTTCTTTGCTTCGACAGCTCTTTATTTTTCAATACTTCCACTTTTCACCTTCCTGTTCTGGCCATATCTTGAACTGTACAGGTTTTTCCTTTAACACCAGGCATATGGCTACATGACCTTTTTCACCCCTCAGTGGTCATTGCCAGAACCAGGTAAGCTATCAGGAGCTGGATTCCCTCTCAGGCTGGTTCACCCAAGTATGGATGGACTGGCATAGCCAAATAGATGAGGTTTCAGAAGGAACCAGGCAGTACTAGGTCCATGGCAGTGCCAGGTAATATAAGACCTTCATTTGAGGTAGGACCCTACACACTGCACCAACTTGCCTACAAAAACAGGAGATCCTAGTATCCATTTCTGAACCTAGGGTAACTCTCTCCTCCTTTTCACTGCTGTAGCTTCTTGCTGCTTTTGCTGCTGCTTTTGAATGTCTGCTGACTCACCCAGGAAGCTACATTTTATGGTTGCAATATAGGAAGGAACCACTGGAGAGTATCTATGTAACTTAAGGGGTGCCGTTTATGTGGCCAATCACAGTCGTGTCTCTAGCTCCAACCACAAGGGGCACCTCACTAGGGGAAGTGCTCCCCTCTAAATAAGGTGGAAATGATCCATCCATGGTAATGATTGTATAAAGCATGGGGCAGCCTGCTTTAACCCACAACAGGGTCAGCGAGTGGGCTGCTGTCTTTTGCTTGGCTGACTTAAGGAATTCATGATGTATTCAAGATGGCCGGTGCTGGCTTGAAGGCTTTCTCACTATTTGCCTCCCAGTTCCTTTGCTCAAGGTAATTGCCAGCAAGAGAGAACCCAAGAGCTGCTAATTAGGCAGTCAAATGGCCCCATTTCCCGTGTCTGCTCACACATAAGAAAATTTACATCGGAAGTGAATAGAATACCAAAAAAAAAAAAAAGATAAAAAGCTTTTAAAATTTATCTTGAGGCAGGTTTTTGCTATGTACCTTGGTTTGCCTGGAACTCCCTGTGTAGATTAGACTGGCCGTGAATATGTACTGATTCTCCTGCCTCTGTCTTCCAAGTGCGGGTGTGACCACCATGTCTGAGCCACAGCATTTGTTGATGTGAATAGCACATCTGTGACAATAATCCACGCTTGCAATGGGAAGGGTAGATCTCTCTCCAGTCTCAGTGGTATCCACGCAGACAGCTCAGTGGAAGGCACAGAATCCTGATAGTGTCCTTTTGAAACCTTGGTCCTAGTCAGACGAGGAGAAGCCATGCGTGGCGTCTTTCTTGTAGTTTATAGTTACTCTAAAACGTCGTCCTTTAATAGGTTGCTGTTTCTCTCCCTTACACTGCTGTTATTCCACCCTGGGAAGTGGCCTTTTCTGAAGACCTGCTAGAGGTTCAGTTCTGTAATTTGAGCCAGCTCAGTGAGCCAGGCCTCCTTGTTTGCCCTTGTTCGCTTCTAGTGGTTTAAGCCGAAGAGTGAAGTTTTTGAAAATGTGCTTTTTCATTGGAAAGCAGTTGCATGAAAAAGCGGTACTGTGATTTCATAGCTCACCCAATCCAAGACAACCTATGGTTTCAAAATGATTGTCCAGTAGCACAAGTATTTGAGCAACTAACTTCATAGTTTGAAGTGTATGTAAGAAGCAGGTTTGAGGTGTCACTTTTTATATGCTGTCTGCAACTGGCTACATTTAGATATATAACTAATGAGCATTTGATCAAATATCCAGTATTTGTTTTAAATTTTATATGTGTGGGTGTGTTTCCTACATGTATATCTGTGCCTTATGTGCATGCCCAGTGCCTATGGGTACAAAGGCCAGAAGAAGTCACCATGTTTCCCGGAACTGGAATTACAGGTGGATGTGAGCCGCTGTGTGGGTTCTGAGAGATGAACCTAAGTCCTCTGGGAGAGCATCTGGAAGAACTCTGAGACATCTCTAGGCTCTCAGATAGCCAGTATTTCAAGCACAGCACTCACTGTTACTGGTACCATTGGAAAACCTTTTGTTAGCCCAGATTCATATTTTTATCTGTACTGCGCACAACAAAGAGGCACCTTTTCTTTGTGGATGGGATGCTGAAGACTGCATCTAGGCCTTGCACATGCTAGGCAAGCGCTCTACCACTGAGCTATCCCTAGCCCCCAAAGTGCATTTTAAAAAATAGCACTGATATCAGTTGCTGTTCAAAATACTCAGACCTTTGTAACTTTCCATTGACTAGAGCATACAGTCACTGATAAAATTTCTGGGACTGACTGCAGAACACAGCTAAACTCTTCATGAAATTGATATAAGCAGGTTGGGTTGGGAAATTAGAATAGATGCCACAATTCAGTAAATTTAGTGTTGGTATAGGCTCAGTATCATGTACAAAACGTTTTAAAGAACAGAAATGTTTGAGAACCTTTTTGTATTTTGCAATATTTATTTAAGTATCAAAATATCTTGGGGATGAAAATACAAAATTTATTCTTTTTTATAAATCTTAGAAGCATGGACTGGGACTTATCCAATACTTTTAGTGAGCTTCTGTTTTGATCAACAAATCACATGAAATCAGATGTGCAGTGTTCCACTTGTCATACTTCGTTGCCACTCCAAGAGATTTGGAATTTGTATTTTTGAATTAGAGATGCCCTAGTTTTTATATAAGTAACTGGCTTTCTAATAATGTATCCTTTGTTTATAGACTAATAAGTTATTATCACTTATTATAATTATTAGTCTACAAACTGATAAACCTATAAAAGAGCCATATCATATTTTCCTATTGCCTTTCTGAGGTGATGAGTTCTCATTATTTTACTTAGAGTAATATTGGTGTTTGGGAGCCTCCATTCAAGTGTTTGTTTATGAACACCCTTTGAGAAAGGAGCCAAAATGATAGTGGCTTTTTAAAAAGTGCATACAAGTCACTGTTTTAAAATAATTATGCATGAGAAAAGAAAAGGACATCAAAGAATTGAGGATGCACAGTGATGATTTAATGTGGAGCCTGGTGATTAAGCCCAAAATGTGAAAAAATCATAGCAACTGAATGATGTGTGATGCTGGCTTATCAGACAAAAAAAAGGCTAACATGGGAAGTAATTAAGAAACTTGACAGCATGGGGCACTCATTTGGAATATAAGAAAACTATTGAAAGACACTGCTTCCTGAAGCAGCTCCACAGCCCTTTCCCTTTTTAACCACTCTTAATTAATTCATATATTCTACATTGCCATGGTAGCAAGATAGCATCTGTAGATGTCTGTAATTTAGTAGTTGCTAATGGATTAAAATAAAAAAGATCTTATTACGGAAATGTCAGCTGCTGCGTTGAAGAGCATAACCTAGGAGACTTCTATTTCTTCTCTTTTCCTTTTGACTTCATTTTACATCCTGTTGCTTGATGCATGGTAGGATTCACAGGTATTTTATGCACAGTTCACATTTAACCATATTAGGAGAGAATTATAATGTTACTTGTAAATATGGAATAAGTATAATGTACTGTTTTTTCATTGAGCTATATCTACTTTTTCATGTAATATTTCTGTTGTTGTATACTATAAAGGTAAATGGTGTGTGCAACCAGGTCCAGTAAGGAGGACTTTTGATGTCTGTCTCCACTACTCCTTTTTAACACAGAACTAGAGGTCTCAGAATAGTTAGTAAAGAGAAGGGAGTTGAGGACATCTAAGCAGGAAACGGGGAAGTCAAGTTACCTTTGTTTATCACTTACTTTTCTGTTGTTGTGGTCAGCACCATGACCAAGACAACTAATAGCAGAAGGGTTATTTGGGCTTAGTGGTACCCGACATGGTTAGAGTCTAGGATGGTCAGGAAGCAGGACAAGTAGCGTGTATGGTGGCTGGAACAGGATGCTGAGAACTCACATCCTCAAATAAGATGGTAAAGCTGGGAGAGCAAACTGGAAACAGCAAAAGGCCTTTAATCTCAAAGTTCACCTGCAATGACACACCTCCTTCAGGAAGATTGCACCACTTAGGGTTCCCCAAACAATAGGACCAAGTGTAAAATATCAGAGACTATTGGAGACATCTCATTCAAACCAAGACACTTAGATTTTGCATGAAGTGGTTTATGTGTCGAAAAATGTAAAATCGCTATAAAAGTAAGTGTTAGATACGATAATTTATTGGATACAAAAATCACTATATAAAAGTCATCACAATTTTTATTCACCCATGATGAACTTATTAAGGAACCATCAAGAATGTAATCCCATTCCCGTTAGCTACAAAGTCAAACAAACAAAACACTTAGATTAGTTTCACCAATAAAATTACTTATTTTTCAGTGAAAATTACTAAATGGTGAGAAATTGGAGAGAGCGCAGGAAGAGTGGGAGAGCAAGACTCTCAAGGCATAAACAGCAAGAGCAAATGTAGGTCAATGTGGCAATAGTAAACAGATGTTTGTGCCCAATAAAGCAGGAAAGTTACAAACAGAAACCATTCACAAACTATCTTCTTAGCTAACCACTGGTATCCAGAATTTACAAGGAATAAAGACCTCTTCATATCTAATAACAGAAAATTCTGAATAAGAAAGTTTAAAATGCAAATTATTTTAATATAGACTTTTCTAAAGAAAACATACAAATAGCCACATATATTAAAAGTTTTGGACATCATTAAATCATTCATGGATTTTCAAATTAAAACCACTACAAGTTTTTACATCCTAATTAGAAACTGTATTGTCAGAATGACAAAAAAAAATACCATCTAGAATGTAGGGATGTAAAGAAACAAAAACTCATTTAAGACTTATGTGGATTGTAAATGAAAATGAGCAATTATAAAAATAGTGTAGAGGTTTCTTTAAAAACTAAAATTAGAAATAGCCACATATGGTGGCATAAGCCTATGAAGAACTGGCACAAATTTGAGTCTAGCCTGGGCTATATATAAGACACTGTCCCAAAATAACAAACAAAAATAGTATTACAGGATTCAGATGACCCACTGGGGGGGTGTATCTGTGTTAGTTGGGGTTCTGTAGAGAAACAGAATTTATAGAATCTACATGCATCAAAAGGGACATATTAGAGTATTTTACAGACTATGGTCCAGCTAATCCAGCAATGGCTGTCTTCTGACAGAAACTTCAAGAATCTGATACTTCTTTTTTCCACGAGGCTGAATGTTTCAGCTCATCTGTCTATGATGGAATTCTGAAGAATTAGGTTCTAACCAGCAAAGGAATACCTCAGCACAGGATTGATGAACTTGCCAGGGTGAGTGAGAGCAAATGGGATAAAGCCAGAGCTTCTTTCTCCCATTTTCTTTTCTGTAGGCTGCCACCAAGTGTGGCTCAGATTCAGGCAGGGTCTTCTAATCTAAAATGGCTTAGACTCAGGGAAGGTCTTCACACTCAAATGATCCAATCAAAAGAACCCTTCACTGCTGTTCCCAGGTACTTGAGTTTTAGTTGATTCCAGATATAGTCAAGTGGACAGTCAGGATTAGCCATCATAAGTCCACCTTTGTCAACAATCAACTTGACACTCAATAATAACTACTTATGTAACAATTAATTTCTAAATGAAAACAATAACCAGATCATAATCATGCCTAATGTGATATAACTATCACATGTGCTATTGTAAACATGTTATATACTTATAATAATTATAATATAGGTTATAATTATGCTTAACAATATATGTCTCCCACACACACACAACTGCAAATGCATTATATATTTTATAAGAGGTGGCAATTTTCCTGAGGGATATTCTTTTAGTGTCTCATAACTTAAATATGATAATCATGAATATTATTTCAGTTGACATTATATTACATGATAAAGATATGGAGGAAAGAAAGCACAAATATTTGAATATTGTTTGTGTGTATATGAGCAAATACATTCCTAACAAAATATGACAGATATACATATCAATTGTGATCTTCGTTTTTGCAACTGGTCATACGTCCTTAGCTGGTATGTATAACTACTTTCCTCTACCACTCATACTAAATTTTCTCTGTTCTCAGCAAGCACCATATCAAGTTTTTTTTTTTTCCCGGAAACTCATATTTTCATTCTTGAAAGGTCTGTGCTCTTTGCCATCATGTGTGGATTAGGTTGTTGTAGTTTCCCATTGATTTTAATCAAAAGGCATGGTAACAGCAAAAGATCCTCTAAAAGATCACTTGCACTCCAGATGGAATCTTCCTACTTCCATTGTGGAGAAGCAACCCAATTTCTCCATTGGTAACCTTTCCTAACACTGCTATTCATTTCTTAGCCTGTTGGCATAATGGCATCAGAAGCCGAAAGTATCCTGGGGATTCTGAGCTTCCAGGTCAATGGAATGTTTCTTGTGTACCCAGGTAGGAGTACTTCTCCATCTGGAATCAAAACTTGTAGGCCTACAGATCTTAAGATCGATAGAACAAGAAGCAAACATTTTTCTGGTGTGTCACTAGGGATGATAGAGAGTAGAACCATTCTTTCTTCCATCCCTTGATCCTGGTCCATGAATACTGGCTGAGGGAGAAATCACACCATATATTATACGCCTATTCCAAGCATAGAATGCTTTCTGGAGAATGCTGTTCCAGTCCTTCAGGTGCTGCTTCGTAATTGGCACCATAACTGTCTTTAAAAGGCAATTCTACCACTGTTTGATCAGGCCAGCGGCTCGAGGATGCTGGGGAATGTGATAAGACTGGGGAATTCCATGACTGTGACACCAGTGTGGTACTCCTCTGACTGTGAAATGAATTCCTTAGTCAGAAGCAATGCAGTATGGAATACCATTCTGGTAGATAAGAGAAAAAAGCTCTCAGATGCTAGTTTTGGCAGATGCATTATGTGTAGGGAAGAAAAATCTGTAACTAGATTAAGTTTCTATCCTGGTAAGGACAATGCACTGCCTTTCTAAGAAGGAAGTGGTCCTGTATAATGTACCTACCACCAGATCACTAACTACTCATCCCAGAGAATGGTGCTATATAGAAGTTCAGTGAAAAGAGAAGCAGATATGGCACACTGAAGCAACTGTAGCTAGGTCAGCCTTGTGAGCTGAAGTCCATGCCGTTGAGCCCATGTGTAACCTTCATCTCTGCCATCATGGCCATTTTGTTCATGGACCCATTAGGCAATGACAGGAATGGCCAGGGAAAGAGGGTGACTACACAGAACAGGTCATCCTATCTACATGATTATAGAATTCCTCTTCTTTTTAGGTCACCTTTTGATGAATATTTACATGGGACATATGCATCTTCACATCCTTCACCCATTCAAAGAGATTTATTCTCATACATCTTCAACAAAAGTCTTCCTCAACAATTTTCCCATCATGCTGCTTGCAAGTCCCTGAACAGTCAGCCAATCCCTGGGTTGAGCCCAAGAATCATTAAACAACAGCACACTTGACCATTACTCCTCCAAGTAAAATGTACAAATGTGTACAAGCTGATGTTCTACTCACTGCAATGATTCCTCTTTGCTGGTGTCTCTCATGGTTGTTTCAGAAAGGGGTTGTAATACTGCAGCTGTTGGTATCTGTGTGGTGCCTGCATAATCTGTAGAACTATCACTGAGCAATGCTCTCATCCTTTCTTCCTCAGTCGGCCGAACATAGGGCACACCCATGAGGCTCTAGGTGTATGCTTGGAAGCAAACAGCAATGTAAGAATAGAAAACACAGGCCTTTGAGTAACTTCTTCATGTAACTTGCTTGTACCCTCCAGACTTTCATGGGCCTAGTCACATATATACCACTTCCATTTGATAATGGGCTGTTGCTCTACACATCCAACTCTATGACTTGGTTGGTCAGGTAATAGCACGCTCATGATGGGCAGCTCAAGTAACATCTTAACTTGGTGACCCTATTGCAAAATGTTTAGTTTCCACCAAGGTCCCATAGCAGGCCAAGAGCTGTCTCTCAAAGGAAGAACAATTGTCTGCAGATGACAATGGAATCTTGCTCCAAAATCCTGAAGGCCTTCTCTATGAGTCACCTATGCTACTGATACCTCATGTCTCATCGGGGATCTGCTGGATCATATGGGCCAAGTGATAGAGCAGCCTGCACAGCGGCCTGTACCTGTTGCAAAGCCAACTCCTGTCTCAGGCCCCACTCAAAGGTAGCAGCTTGCATAGTTACTTGGTATATGGGCTAGCATAACATACCCAAGTGAGGAATATGCTGTCCCCAGAATCCAAATAGGCCTAGTAAGCACTGTGTTTCTTTCTTGTTGATGAGATGGGCCAGATGCAATAACTTAACCTTCATCTTAGGAGAAATATTTCAACATACCCCATACACCACTGGACTCTTTGAAATTACACTGAAGTAGAAGGCTAGATTTTGGTTGGAGCTATTTACTATCCAGCCAGTGTGCTGGTTCAAAGTAGTTGCTACCTCTTGCTCACTTTCTCCAATCAGTTGCAAAATTTCTCAATCAAATACTGCAAACCAAATGCAAGAACACATTTAAAAGGTCATCCATCATGATCTTCATCCCAGAAGTGCAGAGATGGTTCAATATATGTAAATCAATTACTGTTATTCATCATATAAACAGACTAAAAGACAAAAAGCACATGGTTGCCTCATTAGATGAAGAAAAGACCTCTGACATAGTCTAATCCACCTTTATGATAAAAGTCCTGGAGAGATTAAGGATATAAGAGACATACTCAACTTAATAAACACTATTTACAGCAAACCCACAGCTAACATCAAACCAAAGCATTTCCACTAAAATCAGGAATAAAATAAGGTTCTCTACCCTCTCCTTACTTATTCAGTATATTACTAGAAGTCTTAGCATGAGCAAGAAGACAGCTGAAAGAGATTAAGGGAATACAATGAGGAAAAAGACAATATCTTCATCAAATGATGCTGGCCAGATTATCTGGCTACATGTGGAAGCATGCAAATAGTACCATACTTAATAACCTGCACAAAACTCCAAATGGATCAAGGACCTCAACATAAGGACAGATGTATTGAATCTGATAGAAGAGAAAGTGAAAAATAGTCTTGAACTCATTGGCACAGGAAATGAATTTCTGAACAGGACAATGATAGCAAAAGACACTAAGAACAATTAATAGATGGAACCGCATGAAACTGAAAAGTTTTATATGACAAAGGGCACCATCATTCAGACATAGTGGTAGGCTATAGAATGGAATGGGAAAAGATCTTTACTACCCATTTGATAGAGGGTTAATATCTACTATATATGCTACATGTGTGTGTTAAGAAAACAAAAACAAAACTGGACCTCAAGAAAACAAACAACCCAATTATAAATGGGATACAGATGTAAACAAAGTTCTCAAAAGAGGAAACACAAATGGCTGAAAAATCACTTAAAGAAATGTTCATCAAAGTCATCAAAGTAATACATATCAGAACTACTTTGAGATTTCATCTTATACCAATCAGAATGGCCAAGATCAATTTTAAAAAAAAAAGGACAGCTCATGTTGGTGAGGATGTGGAGTAAGGGGAACACTCATTCATTGCTACTGGGAGTGCAAACTTGTACAGCAATTATGGAAATTATTTTTTAAGGAAGTTAGGAATAAATCTACCTCAAGATCCAGTTATATCACTCCTCATAATATACCCAAGGATGCATCCTACCACAGAGACATTTTCTCAACAATGTTCATTGTTATTATATTTATAATAACTAGAAATTGTAAACAGCCTAGATTTTTGTCATCAGATGAATTGATAAAGAAAATGTGGTACAGCACAGTGGGATATTACTCAGTTGTTTTAAAAAATGAAACTGAGCCAGCCAGGCAGTGGTGGCACATGTCTTTAATCCCAGCACTTTAGAGGCAGAGGAATGCAGATCTCTGTGACTTTGAGGCCAGCATGAGCTACAGAATGAGTTCAAGACAGGCTGCAAAGCTACACAGAGAAACCCTATCTTGAAAAACAAACAAACAAAAAACTGGCAAGGGTGTTGTGAGGCAGCAGAACAGAGTTCCAGCCCGGATGTTGCATTGTTGCCAATGCTGCTGTAGCTCTCCCCTCTTGTCTCCAGTTGAAGCTGCTGCTGCTGTTGCTATAAGCCAGTTTTATTCTCCCCAACAGTATGGTGTTCAGTGATGTGGACCAGGGCTGGAGGACGTAAGAGAGCTCTGACTCCTACTTCAAATGCATCACGTAGCTGCTGAACAAGGTTGCACTCAGCAGGGTGCGGAGGAAGTGGGCATGGGTAAAGGACTCCCACACCAGGGACACACTGAGTTTAGGGGCCACCTGCAGCTGCTCCTGCACTGTTCCATTCCCTCACTCCACCTCTGTGAGATCAAGTGTAAGATGGAAAATGAAGAAGCAGGCACCCAAGCGTCTCAAGCTGCAATCTGTGCTGGATCTCCTGGAGGTAGCCCTGTACAGCATGAACCTGATACAAGCCGACATGCATGATGTGGCCTCCCAGATGAACACACTAGAGCGGAGCACCAAGGCCAACCTGAGCTGAGAGAATGAAGTGATGAAAGACAGCGCATGCCACTTCAGTGAGCAGTTGAAGATCTATGGGAACCAGCTGGCCATCATGATGAACATCACGAAGGAGCTGTCCAGCCTGGGCCTCCAACTGTTGCAGAGGGAATCAGCTGCTTTTCCCACCACTGTCCCAGCCTCAAGCCCTGACAGCAAAGCTCAGGACATATCTACGGGGAAAGGCAAAGACCTAAACTAATATCACAGTATACAGAAGAGCTTCTCAGACAAGGGCCTTGCAAAACCTCCTAAGGAGAAGCTGCTGAAGACGGAGAGCATCAAAAGCAGAATACCCTGCCCCAGAGTCAAGCCGTGTGCCCTGACTGTGGGAGCCGAGAAAACAGGCAATTTCCCATATTTGTCTGATGGTCCGAGTAGCTGTGACACTGACTGTTGCATCTGGCACCTTGGCACCTTCCAACTCAGGAGGTGGTCACCTAGCTCCTTTGATAGTAAAGCACACCCAGTGCCATGCTGAAAGTGGTCAGGATATTCTAACGTGGTTCTGCTCCTTCTATTGTAATTATGAGGTCACCTGGGGAAGAGGCATTTTCAGCCTACATGACAAAATGGACATATGCAAGACGTGACTTAAGACATTCCCCGCTACCTAGGAAACAGAATGTTAATGAAGCTCTTGCTACCTTCCCCCTCAATTTACCTTGATATAAAAGCTATTTGAAGAATAAATGTGGGGATTTCTGGATCTGAATAATTCCTGAAACTCCCTCTCAATACTGTTGTGTGAATTGTATCTTCATTTTCCCCATGCTTCTACGCTGGCAAGGAATTTTATGTTGGGGCTAGTCCTCGACAGCTGACCTAGCAGCAAGCAGTGATCTGAGGTTCCACACTGAGCTGGCAGGAGGCCAGAAAGCATCCAAGGCCATGACTAACAATATCCTCGGGGGCACTTTCTGCCTCGACAAAATATGGAGGCCAAGCTTACTGAACCTAACTGGCAAACATGACAACGTCAGATTTCAGACGTGAGAAGGGGTCACCGTGCTCCCTGGCATCTCCATCATCACCACCGTCACCACTCTTAACTCCTGTCACTGTTCCCCAAACCAGTGAGCTACCTTTGCATCCAGAAGCCCCCAGCCAAGGCAGAGAAGACAGCTGTGACAGCTGTGGACCATAGTTGTTGGTGTCATAAGGGTGCCTGAATGAAGGACCTCACAGCTCAAGATGACAGGATCTACATTACCAACTGTTACTATGGAAACAGCCCAGTGGAATTTCATAACCTGGAAAATTTATAAGAAAGTCAGTGGATTAACACGCACAAGCTATCCTACAACATGATAGGCACAGGCCATGTGGTGTATCAGGGTGCCTTCTACCGCAACCCGTGCCTTAACCAGCAACATCATGAAATGACCCACAGCACGGCTTCTTGGTCCCCGTGGCACTGCTGCCTGATATAGTCTGTGAGGACACAGCATCCTGGATTTGGCATGGCCACTCAGCCATTGATTTCACTGTGAATGAGTGTGGCGTATGGCTCATCTACACAGCTGTGGATGAGCAAGATGAAGCCCAACCTGAGGTGATGATGCTGAGCTACCTGAGGCCTGGTGTGTCATGGATGTTCCTGCATGAAGGCCAAAAGAGACCATTTTGTGAAGCAGGGAAGGTGAAGACTGAATTGCTTCAGAGACCCCAAGATGTTAGAGATGACAGAGTTGTGGGGTACCTGCCAAGGAGAGCTGCTAACAGCATGTGGGACCAGCCCAAGAGAGAGGAGTGTGTTGGGGTTAACAAAGCTGCCATTGGAGAGACTCAAAACCTGGAGTTCTGAAGAGTGCGTTGACATCAGACATGAAGATACAGAGTCTGGAGTGTGCCCTGCTGGTTTTTGGTCTTGTGTTGGTCCAGTATTTCCTCATGATGCTCTCTTCCCTCTTTTTTGGAATTGTTTCCTGGGGTGGGAGACAGGGCCTGCCATAGACCTCAGTCATTCATTCTCTAGGTCGCTTCTGTTCACAGGCCTTTGTGTGTTTTGTGGTGCATTTCAGCTTTCTCCTGTCAGTGATTTCCTTACTACTTAAGCTTTCCTTTAATTGCCTTCTCAAGTTGGAAGCTTAGTTGGGTGATGTCTTGTCCCGAGGTTACCACTCCCTTTATTCCGTTTAGGACCAGGCTTTTCTTTAAGCTTTCAACTCCTTGAGCACTGGATTCAGCTCCATGACTCTTCCTGGTGCTCCTCTGTCCTCAAACTATACTTTTTGTATTTTTACTTCCTCTGCTTGCTCCTTTTCATCGTAGATCTGCATAACAGTCACCACTAATAGACATAGGGCAGGGTCAGTACTAAGCTGCTTTGCCACGAATCCAATACTCTTCCATTTAGCCTCAGGTAGACTTTCTTGGACAAAAGCAGAAAGCAGCCATTTTTTTTTTCACCAAAGTTTTGCAGGAGTGGTCTCTAGGCCACTTACTCATATTCTTCCCCTCTGAAACTGCTTGGCCAGGCCCTCACAATGCAAATCTCCATCAGCACATCTTCCATGCTCCTACTAGGATGGCTTCATGTGTTCAGCTGCTTTTCTAATATGAGATTCCAAAGTCCACATTCCACCAACAAGCAGCATGGTCCACCCTGTCACAGCAATATCTTGCTCCTGGTCCTTCTGTCTTAGTCAGCGTTCCATTGCTAAGAAGAGACACCATGACCACAGCAGTTCTTGTAAAAGAAACTACTTAATTTGTGCTCAGAGGCCTGGTCAATAGTCATCATGAAGGTATATAGTGGCATGCAATTACACATGGTGCTGAAGTTGA
>NC_022017.1:19888329-19910190 GCF_000317375.1 Microtus ochrogaster
AGAGAAGAGAAGAGAAGAGAAGAGAAGAGAAGAGAAGAGAAGAGAAGAGAAGAGAAGAGAAGAGAAGAGACCCCCCACTGGGCTTGGCATAGTGGTTGGAAAACCAAAATTCACCTCCAGTAACTGACTTCTTTCAACAAGACCACACCTACTCCAACAAGGAAACAACCCCTAAACCCTTTCAGATAGAGTCACTCCTAATGACCATGCATTCAAATATATGATTCTGGAATGGGGTGGGAGGAGTTCTTATTCAAACCACCACAATAACCAAGATTAGCCATCACAATACATCCACCATAGAAAGAGGAATTTGTGTATGAAAGGGATGCCTCCCCTGATCTATTTCCTCACTATTCACAATAGTCAGGCATTTAAATTAACTGGTGTATTGTCATGTAGATGAATAAAGAAAATATCATGTATATGCATAGCAGAATATTAAACATAGATGATGGCAATATGAATGGACCTGCAAGCTATTGTGTTAAATCATATTACAGTCACAGAAGGACAATGTCACATGTTCTCATGTGCTTAGTGGCTACAGTAGAGATTTCCTAAGAGGCAAATGTAGGTGCTTAGTGGTCACCAGGAGCTAACAAGGAAAGGGGCTCAGAGTAAGGAGGGGCAGGCAGTTTTGCAGCACATCAGGAGCAAGGAGTTCCCAGTGACTTCAACCAGAACCACTTACTCGTCAGTCTTATAGAGTTAGAGGAGATGGAATTGCCCTGGTGGACTTATGACATGTATCCGTGCATCAGACTTTCATAATAGTATAATTATTCAATAGTTATGAACATAGAAAAATGCTCTGTAAATTTAATGCAGAATTAGTGTGTGTTCTGCTCTTAGAGATTTTTAAGAAATATTGTTCCAACTCAGGATGAATTTCAATGTTTATATGAAATCTTTTAAGGTTTCTGAAATTACCTGGCGCCAGTGAGAAGGAAACACGAAACATGCAACAAACCCACTTAGGAGTTTATTAAAGGAGAGAGGAGACACGTACAGGCCTGGTAAAGTCGGTGTGCAGAAAGAGAGTGCTGAAGATGGCGCATTCAGCTTTAAAAGGGTGCCTAGCGCATGAGCACAGGGGGATGACGTAGCTACGTCATACACAGATGATGGAGCTCATGCATGTACAAGTGACGCAACCATGCCGCATGTGGGTCATGCAGGGCCTTTTAAGGTCCCTGGGGCGGCTAGGTATTTTTGCCTGAGGACTTGTCTGCACATGCATGGTCCTGGAACCCGGAAGTGCCAGCCATGCTGGTTGGCTAAAATCATAACAGTTTACTTTTTTGATTTCTTAACACATATATGCTCAACATAAAATTAAAAATTGTACTATACATCAATATTTTGCTTAGCTATTATTTTCCATTTAGCAAATACTCCTAAGATGTTTTATAAATTTTACTTTAAAAATTTTTAATTATAAGTATTTTTTACTCTCAAAACCCAATACAATAAATCAAATGAATTTACCCCATTTTGCCTCATCAGCAACAATCAGTATTTTTCTCTTATGTCTTCATGTTCATGACCTGTAAATCTTTTGATTTTTACTTTTGAAATTACAAAAAACTAGTATACAGGAATTTCATTGTTTTTCCTAACTCTGTACTATAGTAAGTTCAGTATCTAGTTAGAGCACTACTACTAAATGGATGATGTTCAGGTTTTGTTCATTACAAAGAGTAACCTCTCAAACTAAGTTTTATATAATATAAACATATAAATATTAAACAAATATATTTAGGCTTAAGTATTTTTTTCAAAAACCTTTGTGTATATGTGTGTGTGCGCACACACATGCACATGCAAAAGAGAAAGAGAGTTGGTCTTGTCACTTGAAAATACAACTCTCAGCTGGGCGCTGGTGGCACACGCCTTTAATCCCAGCACTCGGGAGGCAGAGGCAGGCGGATCTCTATGAGTTCGAGACCAGCCTGGTCTACAGAGCTAGTTCCAGGACAGGCTCCAAAGCTGCAGAGAAACCCTGTCTCAAAAAAAAAAAAAAAATACAACTCTCACCTTGGAGGGGATAGAAGGTAGTTTATTTGGAGCCAATTGTGAATGACCATGACTTGGGAACCCAAATTTAGGTTACCCCTAATTTCGAATTCCAATGTGGTAATTGTTTGATGAAGTTTTATAGCAATAGATCAGAAAGGTTACAAATTAGGGCACTTTTCAAATACATTGTTGAAAACATTGGTTAAGTGAATTACAGGAAAGTGGGGAGATCATCGCCAAGGTCTCAGATACTGTATGACAACACTTAGCCTTTTGGCTGGTAGATTCTACTTGTCTGTTTATTTAGTAAACACATCTTTAAAAGGAAATTCCTTTTAGTCAGACAGTTGCTAGGTCAAGCACAGAGGTAAGCAAGGAATAGATCTTAATTAAGGGGCTAAGGAAAGTCCAGGCTTGATTTTATACTGTTTATATTTTTATATATTATATATAAATGTTATTTATACTTATATATTATATATTCTAATTTATGTATGCTATTTATACACTGTATATTAAATATATGTGCATAAACTATTATGTTACATATATGGTATATAAGTAATATAGATAACATATTATTTATATTTACATGTATATAAAAATTAGACTGTTCTTTCAGCATTCTAACTTCTCTGCAGTTATTGAAGTTCCTAATCTGTCAGTTAGCCTTGCGAAGGTGAAGGTCCTGTTCTTCACTAGAATTGTCAATCACAGTTGTCTTCTTATACAACACAAACTTAGAGGAGAGCACTCAGGTCAGGCTCAGTGACCTGGTGAGCCATCAACTAGTCCCCTCCCCCTTAAAAAAACCCTTCTTATGGATACTTCTATTTGTCAAATGGTCTGTTTTTCCCAGTCCCCATCTGTTGGCAAAGAATATTCTTGGTGTCACACAAAGAAACTCACAACCCTAAAGTAACTAACTCATTGAGACAATTGCTTATGGCAAAAACAGTACAACATGACCTAACATGGGCTTGCAAGTACACACACACAGGGACAGGAAATCTCAGTTTTTAATTCTGATACAGGCCAGGTGGTGACTCTGATTTCCTCCTTGGCTGGGGTCTCATCTCACAGTCTTTCAACATTGGCTAATTGTAAAAGAACAGACACAAAGGATGGGGCGGGAACAGGAGGGGTTGGTTGATCATTTCAGGCCACCAAGTTCTGGGAGTGAAGCAGAGCCTTAGAAGACCAGGTAGGGCAGATTAAAATATTTGCACACAAGTGAAACTTGACTCTAATTAGTCTTAATCAATGAATACTAGGAGTCAGATATCGGGGTAAAAGCTGAAAAATCAGTGCAACACAGCAGCATGCCTTACCTCTCCAAATCTTCAAACTGAAAGGGCAGAAGGATCCTGTCTCCACCCTCTTTATCACTTCTGCTCTTCTCCCAGGCTTATCACTTTCTTTCCCCTGTCTATACAGACCTCCAGACCTCTATGGTTAACAAGTGACCAGCTCCACCCTCTGATCACCAGGCAAGCTTTATTCGTCAGAACACAAACAAAATATCACACAACATACAAGCTTTACAAATATTTGAAATACTATGTACAAATATTTACAAGATGGGGAAGATTTAAGCACTACTGGGCTCTTGGTGGCAAGCTACCTTTGATAGAAACAAACATTTATTTCACATTTAAGATGCTTCAGGGTCTTAACATCTTTATAGTACTGAATTCATGAACATACTATACTATAAATACTTAGGTATTCTTTAGTAGTCTAACTTTTAAAATGATTGATGTTAGTATTCAAGCTCTTAATATAAACAGTTCATTGAACAAAAGCCTCTTCTCCTACAGACCCTTCCTATTGGGCTCAACCCTTTGTCTTGAAATTTCTTTACTGTGGCCACCCTGGGAAGAGGAACAAAAATACATAGCTAGGTGTGGTCTTCTTGGTCATTGTTTCAGTTTGTGTTCTGAGGTGGTCCAAAGAAACCCTTACTCCTGTCATCCGTGGCTGGAACGGATGTCACCTCAGTCTGAAGAGAGCTCTTTCTTTGAGATTTCTTCTTCCTGGAATTCAAGGTGACTCCTTTAGGAAATGTTAGAGATAGTGATTTATTACTGGTCCTCCAGCCAGATACGAAATCATGGTAGTGATGCCAAGCTTTCCTTTATCCAGTGCGCCCAAGGGAAAGGAAATGTTTCTAAGCAACTCTTTCATTAATAGCATAGTATATTTTAAAATTCTATTTTAAAGTTGCTGCTAGTATTTAGACATGTAATAATATAATAAAACTGTGTTTTAACCTTTTTCTTTTTCTTTTCCTTTTCTCTTCTTAATGGCGCTTATATTTTCGGGCTGTCTGAACTTTGACCTCAAGTAATCAATCCCTTTTCCTCAGCCTCCCGAGTACTATAATTACAGGCACACTTTACCGTGCAAGCCTTTTATCTTTTCTTCTTTTTAAAATGAAGCAGCGCTACTAACCTCTAATTAAAGTATCATTGCTAGGTATGGTGTGCATAATGCTTGTGTTCCCAGGACTGGGGAGGAGGACTCTGAGTTCCAGGCCATGAGAAAAGCAAGGCCATCCTGGTCCACATCATCAGAGCCTATTTCAAAAACAAACACAACTTTTAAATGAATCGAAATCAGGGCTTAATATCACTGGTACTTGGAAGTCTGAGATCCGAGAATCACTCAGAGTTAGAGGCTAGACTGGGTTGTGCCAGGAGATCTTATCATCTCATAATCAAATAGAGTCAATCAAATCAAGTAACCTCATGGGAGAGAGACTACTAGGTGCCTCCCTGTAAGACATGTACAAACATGTTTGGAGTGGGGTCAGGGAGAAAGAAAAGAAAAAAGTTGTCATTGCCATCATATCCGGGGTCCCAGAGTCGTCAGCATTCCAGCGGAATGCTTAGTCACCCCAGGTGTTAGCATTTCTGGGTCCACAGCTGTGCCTGAGCCATCAGCATTCAGGCAAATGCCTAATGACCCTAGGGACTTTATGCGCATGGTCAGCGTGGCCATGTAATCTATATATATGCATGACATGGCTATGTAAGACCCCCTACGCATGCACTGAACGACCTTTAAAAGGCCAACGCACCTGCCCCACGACCGCTTTGCCATGTTTCGTTCAGCAGGATTGTATCCCCTTTCCCTTTCTCTTTCCCTACTCTTTATAAATAAAATGTCTTTATAAATAAAAATAAAATTATTTTTACAAAATTTGCAATTATATCATCTATAAATGATTTTCCCTATAAAATTGCAGAAATGTTCTCTTTTAGCTATTTTTTTTAATTATTTATTTTTGGTTTTTCGAGATAGGGTTTCTCTGTAGCTTTGGAGCCTGTCCTGGCGCTCTCTCTGTAGACTAGGCTGGGCTAGAACTCACAGAGATCTGTTTGCTTCTGCCTCCCAAGTGCTGGGGACCCTTTTTCTTGCATTAGTGCACTGGGTAGAACTTTTACATTGAGAAGTAGAATAGCATTTATGTTTGATTTGTTCCTATTGGCTCATAACATACTTTAATTGGCTAAATATGATGTTTGTTGCATTTTTTTAATGAAATAGCCCTTGCAAATTTTAAGCGTTTTAAGTGTTTAAAAATCATGGATGAATATTGAATTTTACCTAGCAGGTTGCAAGTCATGGAAGTAATAGAACGAAGACGTCTAGAGTTGAAGTTTCCCTTATGGGGATAATTCTTCATTAATACAGTTCATGGATTGTTATAATTTTCCTACATTTTCTGTGCTCTTTAATCCTTCCTACATCTCTATTCTTATATTATCCATGTGGCAGTTTGAATTCTAATTGGCCTCCATAAGCTCATAGGGAATGGCACTATTAGGAGGTGTGGCTTTGTTGCAACAAGTGTGGCCTATTTGGAGGAAGTGTGCCACTGTGGGACTGGGCTTTGAGGTCTCCTATGTGCTCGCCATGCCCAGGGTTTCATTTCACTTCTGGTGTCCTATGGGTCAAGATGTAGAATTCTCAGCTCCTTCTCTAGCACCATGCAGGCCTGCACGCTGCCGTGGTCCACCACGATAACAACAGACTGATCTGCTGAACTGTAAGCCACCATAATTAAATGTTATAGGAGTTGCCATGGTCATGGTATCTCTTCACAGCATCAGAAACCCCAAAATAATCCATTTGAGATCATCATCTCTCTGACACGAACTTTTAGAATTCTATTTTAGGCATTCTACCCTGTGTTGGAAACAGATTATTTTTCTCCTTTCGGCTTCACAAATCTAGGTTCACAGTTATTTTTCTCGGTGCTGCCAGAATAGGTCAGGGTCTCAGCATTTGCAGAAACCCGTATTTGGGGCCCCACAGATGACAGGAAGCAATGACACTTATTTAAAAGCTAGCAATCTTGATAAGGTGGCAGAGCTACTCACATTGTAGGTGCACCTTGAGGTGGCTCTGGACCTCTCAGGAGTTGAAGAGGAGGCAGGGGAGGAGCAGAACAAAAGGCTTGTGTGCTCACCCCTGCCCTCACCATGTGGCTCACACTCCTGCTGCTACTGCCGCCGCCACACTGTTTCTACCTCTCCTCTTCCTCTTCACCCTCTTTTTCCTTCTTCCTCCTCCATTTTTCTTCCTCCTTCTCCTCCCATTTTCCCCCTCTTCCTTTTTTCTTCTCTCTTCTTTTTTTTTTTTCCAGAGCATGACAATAGAACTTGACCTTCCAGGGTTTGTAGTCCTGTTTAGGCATGAGACTTTTCTGCGCTTTGGAACTCACAGCAGTTTACGACAGAACTCCACGTTAGTTAATACACGGAAGTAAGGTCATTGCAGAGCCTGCCAGCTGTTCCTTTTTCTATAAGGTTTAGCAGTTCATGTCTTCGCCCTTTGCACAGGGCTCCTTTTGATAGTTTTCAAAGCCTGGCGAAAGGATAGCGATGCAAGTGAACTTGGAGAGGCAGATAGCATGGAAAAGGGTGAAGTCGGGAGCTTCCCAGGGCAGCTTCAGAGGAGTGGCGCTTTTTCCTCAGCACCGGGGAGGCACAAGTACCAAGGTATTCTCTGTTCTTGTTGGTGAGAAGTCAGTTGTGACGTAATAGATAAATTCTAGCAATAAAAGGTTGGCTTTAGGAAACTACAACGGTATTTCCTTCACGTTTTCGTGAAAACGGATATGTAAGAAAATTACATTTTTAATTTCTCATAAAATACAAAGATCAAGCTAAAAATTAGTAACAATCTAAAGAAAGTAAATCCCCGAAAGATTTCATTATTTCCAATATGCCAAAGAAGGGGAAATTTAAAAAAAAATCTTTCAAAAATGTAAGTAGCTTGCATTAAGTTGATTTACCCTTTGGGAATGGAAATTGCTGTGGTTTTCTTTATTGCCAGCTTGACTGGCTTTGGAATGATCTCAGACGCACCTCTGGGTGTTTGCTGAGAGGTTCAGTAGAGGCCGGAAGATCCATCCTGACTGTGAGCAGTTCCATCACATAGGCCGGGACCCAGGACTGAATTAAAGGGAGGATGAAAAGCCAGCAGAGTGTCAGCATCCCCCTCTCCCTGCTGTCTATTCTGTATCCACGCAAACAGCGAGCCCTGAACAATTTATTCCTTGTTAGGTATTTGGTCCTAGCAAGGAGGATAGCAGCTGACATAGAAGTGTAGACGGTGACATTCTTTAGCTATGCCTGTCATATCCATTTACCTGCTACCTTTTTATCATTCTATATCAGTGTGGGAAAACTTGGGGTCTGTGAGTTAATGGAGCCCTTCTCAGTTAAAGTGAGCCATAATTTGGGGAGCTAGGGTGCTGGAAAAGCCAGGGCCACTAGAGACATCCCAGGCCAATAATTTCTCATTCTTTTCTCTAGTGAACGTGAAGGGACACTAATCTCGGGGACAACTGGAGCATGCGTTTTAGAAAGGATCTTTATTACTGGTGACAGATTAAAAGACGGGAAAGAAGCAGAGCTCCTGTACTGCAAAAGTGGTTCCCAAGAAAGGGTTGTAACCAAGGGTCCCGCTCTAGGGGTTAATAATCTGGGTCATGGGAGGGGCGTGGTCAGTCAAGTTGTCACATCTTTGAGGTATTCATGCACCTTTTCATCTGTGCTTGCTAGTTTTTGTCAGCAATCTTCTGGGACTCACATGGTAGAAAAGAGGATTGATTCTCACAAGTTACCTCCATATGCATATTGTGGCAGGTGTACAGGATTACATGCCCCCCCCCATGCCCTGACACACACTGGATTTTTGAAAAGAGCAAGTGTGTGTGAGATAGATGGTATCCAGCTGACTTGCTGATGATATAAGTATATAACGTTTTGTTAGGGGCTGTTGGACACTCTAGAAAGTTAATTTTGTAAGATATCCCCAGGGGTAGTTTTCTCACAACCAACTCTGTTATAGGCATTCTGTGTTATATGTAGGTCCAAGCATATTTGGAAGTTGCGGCACATCTTTTGCATCTTCTTAGGAAAAAAGCTAAATCTGAATTCTAAGTCGTGCTAGCCACCTGGTAACAGTAGACACAGCTATGGAGAAGAATGACGATGTACCAGCCAGCCGGTCATAACTGCTCTAAAGGCTCCTCTTCTCTTGGACCCTGCATCTTTTTACTAAGGTTCCTTCCATCTTTAGAGACAATACAGCCATGGTTTTAGAAATGAACTCAGGCCACCACAGTCCTCATTCCAGAAGCATTATTATTGGGAGGTGGCTTAGGCACTTCTCAGAAGCTAATTAGTGGCTGCATGGCTTATCACGCTGAGATACCGCTGTGATTCATGGGTATTTGTCTATCGCAACAGGGTTTGCTAATGCTGTTTGGTTATGAAATTGCTTATGTTCCTGACTCAAGCCTTTGAAAGGGCTTCCAGCAGTTTGTGGAAGGCAGTTTCTGCATCCCCTCTACGCAGGTGGTGAGTCTGCTTGCTGCTGGGGATGCTCTTGCACAGTGGTGACCCAGGTGCGGTGTCTCGGTAATGTTTCTCAAGTCAAGCGTGATGACAAGTTCCCTTGATGTATCCTTATCTTTTTAAGAAGTTAAGCTTTTAACACCAGGAAATAACACCACCATACATTTCTATGGTTATATTTACTGCAGAAAGATATTGATGTTTGATGCTAAAGTTAACGTCCTATGTTTTATTTGTATTATTAACATTAGAATGAGAAGTTGACTTGGCTAGTAACATGCTTGCTATATAAGCTGAGAACCTGAGTTTGGATCCCTAGTATCCTTGTAAAGAAACTCTGTGGTGGTATATACCTGTCCTCTTAGTGCTGGGGAGGCAGAGCTGGGTGATTCCAGAGCCTTACTGGCCAGTCAGTCTAGCCAGTCGGTGAGCTTTAGCATAAGAAACTGTCTCAAAAATATAAAACTGTGGAGAGCTATCCATGAAGATACCTGACATCAGACCACCACTCCAACCTCTTCATGTGCACACACGTGAATATGTGCACATACAAGATAAACACACACACAGCATAAAATAAAATTTGATATTGTAATAGATGTTGATTTTGTGTAGTTAATAAATTCAAACAGAGGGAAAAATAAAATTTTTCATAGGATGCTCCTTAAAGTTTTGCCTCATTCACATATATGTTTCAGAAACATCTAACTCTTAATTTTGGAAATCTTAGGCTATCATCTTGGGTTACAACAGGGCAGAAATATGAGCTTCAATACACTGTCTTTACAACAGATGTCGTATGCATATTAAGTTATTGCTTATTTGAATGTTCTTGTGGTTTGTTAAAATCTATAGTTAAGCTATACAAACACATAATAGTGATTCAAACAGACCCTCACATTTGTTGGTTTTACTTAGCAGCCCTTCATTAGAACGGTGAGAATTGTCTCTGGACAGATGCTATTTAGTTCTGAAGAGTGGGTTTTAGGGTAACTTAATCATAACTGAAATGTCTGGGGCTTTTTAGGACTGGGCTTTATATTGTTTGGGAATCCATAAATCAGCTGCTTGCATGGGTTGTTTCATTACTAGCAGACTGTTGATTGGCGGGGCTTGCGTGTGATGTATGCGCATTGGAACACAGTGAGTGGTGTGAGCATCAGGTTCCTCATTCTCCAGCTTCATAGAGCAGTTGGATGTATGCTCACAATTTGTCTAGCTCACAGCAAGACGATTCATTGTACTCAGTTCCCAGTTTTCTTGCAGACTGATCTGATCTCTTTAACATGCTACCTGGTGGCATGACCACATGATGACATGAGCCCCTGAAACCACTTTAACATTAGCATCTGCGTTATATTCTGAAAAAACAAAACCGAACTTTGTGTCAATTTCTGCATTTTCTGTATTTGCTTCTCATTATCAAATACCTCTTGACAGGGAAACTTTTAGGCATATGCTGTGATATTCAAGGGTACGGCACTATTTTACCGTTCACCGTCTGACTTTCCATCCAACAGTGCCCTAAATACAGACTTTTTTTTTTCAGGATGTGGCTCTCAGCAATCTTCTCAAATGTCCTTTCTGAGAGTGACCGACTGCTGTTATCACAATTAGGTGTATTGTTCACACAGTCACCTTTGAAACCCTGCACATTTGTGTGACTTTCAGCTTTTCCTACCCTAGTCTCGGTTTGAAGCTGTACTTAAAGAAATGTTGTCCTGCAATTGAAAGACATCCAGAGCCCTTGAAAATCAGTCCGGGCCCAGCACGGAACAGCAAGTAGGTTGTAATTTAGCAGCTCTCAAAATATGTCACCCCCATATCCGCCCTCAAAGCTGAGTTCTTGTTTGCATTTTTTTTCCCCAGACCCATCCAAAGTGTCTTCCTTAAAACTTTCTCCTGTCTTTTTTTCATCTGATCGTCTCTCCACAAATCAGGTTTATTTTGCCTTCATACATTTTTCTACCTCCTACCTTTTCTTTTTGTCTAGAATGTCATACTATGCAATCTAAGCTGACAAGGTCAGATTCTCCCATACAGGGGGAAGAAGGAAAGAGGCAAGCTGTCTTGGCAGACTCTGAGTTGAGCTGCACAAGCGCGCTGCTGGAACACTACATGTAGCTAACCTATACCCCCAGCATTCTCAGGGAGCAATACTTACCACCTGCTGCATGCCTCACAGGCCACTTCTGAGTCCAGCTGTCTCGGACTTCATCTTGTACTTCATCCTGATCATGGCTAGTATTGACTACCTTCTGTATTCAAGTGCTTTACCCTGTTAATAATCCATTGAGATTTCTCAATCTCTTTGAAGGACCTTTAATCTTCTCCTTCCATAGATAAGAAATTGGAGGCCTAAAAAGTTTAAGTAACTTATACTGACTTATCTATCTTGTAACTGGCATGGTGGGTTTTGAAACCTATCGTTCCTGAGCCCACTGCCATCTGTGGCGAAGAGCTAGTTTAGTGTGTGCCGTTAAAGTTGGGTTCTGGCCTCTGCTAGGTTCTTTGACTCACTGCATTCCCCGGGATAATATCCCCTGTGAAGTGAGGTGATTACATGCTCTCAGTGGAGATGGGCTGAGGAAAAGGGCTGCAACCAGGACATGGACAATACCTAACTAGCAGAATTAGGCAGTTTTAACAGCAATACTAAATCAGCACTGTCAATTAGGATAATTTGCAGGGCTCTTTCTAACTCTACCTATCAATGGCTTTAAGGTTTTCTAGTTCTCTGGTCTTTTTCTCAGCTGTCATCTGTTACCTTCAACACTCTGGCATTCATTTGAAACCATCAAACTTTCTAAAGACCTGAGGACATTTCTACATTTCTAGTCTTGTAAAATCTGTGGTATGGAGACAAGAATGTATGGCTTAAATGTGTGCTTCTGATTCCGCATGTTTCGTGGGTTATGTGGCTGAGAAATGGAGTGATTGTTTTTAAATAGACCATTATAGAAAATTCTCAATCATAAATTAGTGCTTATTTATGAAATTTTATTGAGATGGTCCCATAGTCAAAGAAATGAGGAGAATACAATCGACTTGTTGATATTTTTGAAAATGTTTATTTCTCAGTTTTACAGAAGGCATTTTAGAGTAGTCTGTGCTGCACTAATACTGCACTAAGATGGGGATGATTTAGTTAAATACTCCTTCTTGCTCATGTAGGAAAACTTGTAACCCATAGGTTTCTCTACATATGCTGGCAGGCACTAAAGGAACAAGGAGCGCCAGGAAAGCTTAAGTGCTTGTATGTTTGCCTTAATGCAGGGGATTTTTCCAGGGTTTTGTTGTTGTTTGTCTATTTATTCTTGCTGCCTGACTTGAAGATGGATAAGGCCAATTAAAATTTAACAAAAGGTAAAACTGGTAAGGCTGTAGGCTGCTGTGGTATCATCAGGGAGTTTAGTGAAGTTGAAAACACTGGGTGGAAGTGGGCCTCTGTCTAGAGAAGGAAAAAAGTGAAAGAGATTACAGCTCCAGGGTACTATCAATTAGCTTGCAGTACTTACATGAGAGAGAACTATGTGATTTAGCTTGGTGATGGACAAACAGAAACTGCTGATGAATTGAGGGGAGGGAGGGCTTAGTGGTCATGTCCAGTCTGCATGAGCCCCTGGGGTCCATCTCTGTCACTACTGACGATCAGTCCTTTGTTGAGATGCGCAGGTGTGGCTGTCACCGACTGCAGACAGCTGTCACTCAATATGGAGGGTGGTAGATCTAGGGTCCCTGAAATGAAAGGTCCCCGGACTGGAAGTGACAGTTTTCTAGGTGCTTTCTTCAGTACAAACGAGTCCCTTAAAAACAGTTCTACATGGGTCTGTTCTGCAGTTTTGATGTTCAATCTAATTTGGGGATTGTTTAATATGTCTAGAGACATAAATATTGAAGTTAAATAAATAACAATATAAGCAGTTTACTGATCACCTCCCCAGCCCCATAACGCCCACTCATAAGTGGCTTTTAGACATAAAGCAAGAAAACCAGTCCACAATTCCCAATCCCAGAGAACCTAGAGAGCAATGAGGACCCTAAGAGAGACATACATGGATCTGATCTACATGGGAAGTAGAAAAAGGCAAGATCTCCTGAGTAAATTGGGAGCATGGGGACCATGGGAGAGGGTTGAAGGGGAGGGGAGAGGAAAGGAAGGGAGCAGAGAAAAATGTATAACTCAATAAAATCAATTAAAAAAATCATCTGTTTTGCAGAACTGCAGATTCCCAAACATTCCATCATTTTAAGTTGCCTCAGAAATATAGGAGTGGGCAATTGAATGACTTGACTTATTAATAAAACATTCTTATCAGTAAACCAATTTAAAGATTTGGTGTGTCTCTTCTAAATAAAGACTTCGAATGGTTGTTATAAATTATTGAACAGTATTTTATTCTCACTGTTGTCTGATTACATTTCCATATAGACTAAAATAATTTAGCAATTGCATCACTTTTCTGGAACATAATTTTATATCTACAGCCTGTAAAATTGTAAAGCATATTTATCCCTTTCACGTCCTTGTAGGACTGTCAATGTGCTTCTGTATGTGGGCTTTGAAGTGACAGTGTGAGCCAAGAATTTGGGAGGTAGAGGCAGGAAGATCAGAAGTTCAAGGTCATTCTTACCTACTGCTTTCATGACCAGCTACATAAGACCTCACTAAATAATAAAATAAAAATAAATTACTTTAAATAATAGTATATAAAAAAACAGTATTCAGAGACTGGAATCTCACATACTTCTTTCCTTATATGCAGTTCGTTCATGTCAGTCACAAACAAAATCTTGAGCCTGTGATAACCTGAGTCCAGAGTAGAGTGAAAACTTGAACTGATGTGTGCGTTTTAACCCAGCATGGGTAAGTGTAGTGACGATGGAGCTTGCACGGATGTCTCATGTTCACTTTGGTTCTTCCCTGCAGGCCTTGCTTCCATGACAGTGCCCGTGTACATCGCCGAGGTTTCTCCACCTAACTTGCGAGGTCGGCTGGTCACCATCAACACCCTCTTCATCACAGGGGGACAGTTTTTTGCGAGTGTTGTCGATGGAGCCTTCAGTTATCTGCAGAAGAATGGATGGAGGTTGGTAAATAGTTCTTATCTTGGATTCAGATAAAATACAATGCTGAGGCATTGGAAAAAATTGAGCTATCTTGAATCATTGTAGTTCATTTCTAAGTAGGTGGCATTCAGCAAAATTGAAAGTAGTCAAGTAATATTTATTTTACTGATAGACAAGAAACATCCCATTAAGAATTGATATTTGCAGAAGACTGGCTTTTCTAAAGCACTTTGGTGATATTTCTCATACTGTGTCTAGTCTTTTACACATTTAATAATGTAACAGATATACGTGGGTTTTTTAAGTTACTGGAGTGACTGAGAAGGTGTTTGTAAATTGCAAATGTAGATTCCTTTTGGGGAAGAAAAAGCATTTTCATGCTGAAGAAACAGCATTTTAAAATTATTTAGTAATATAAAAAGGTGTCTACGTAAAATTAAAATATAAAATTATTCCTTGATCATAATTTGAATCGAAATAAATGAGGATGATAATATGAAGATAAATGTTAAAGCTAAATATGTGAATCATATTTGTAAAAACAAATTTGCGTTAAAGCTTAAAGATGAGGGCACAGGATTTTTATTTGTTGCTTTATAGTGTTTGAAACAGCAGGTTCGTCTTAGTATTCTAGGAAATTGTTACTAAAAGCACACCAGGCTGTGCAGTATTGCTTAACTTATCTTTGTGTCTTCGCTTACTATAACAAATGCTCTTTCAGCATGAACTGTGTAGGAATGTTCTGTAAGAACATCGATTGAGAGACTTGGGCCCTGTCTTCTACAGTGTTTGTGACGGTTAAGCAGCCCAAGGGGATGGCTCCAGTGTGGTGGGGACAGGAGGACCTGAACTGCATTACCAACAGTACCACAAGCCGTGTGGCTTAGGAGAAGCTGTGATAAAGCTTTATGAGAAGTCACTGGAAGTCAGTGAGGGTCTGCCTCTCTCAAGGTTCACTAAACCAAATACACAACTAGAATAAAGATCTGCTCTCTAGCTTTTGCCTGCAGAGGTCGGTCTCTACAGACAACATTGCTGGGAAATTGATGTAGAATCTTTGCTTTTTCTTTTCTACTCTGTAGATAAAAAGAAAGAGGAAGTTTGTTGCTACTCCTGTTTTAATTTGGTATTTTTAGCTTTGATTTGAAACTTACAAGTCAATGTTTACATGTACACATACAACTCTAAGTTGTCTATTGTATTTTGGTAAACTTTTATTGTGATATATATATATATATAATATCTGTAATATTTAGGCCACATTTCTACTGAAAGGCTAATCACTTAACATTTTTTCAGTAGTGGTTAGGATATCAAGGAGGACCATATAGTAAAATGTTTATGAGTGTGGGGTATTACTGTAAAAGTGGAGTCACTAGGGTAAGCCTTTTATTACCCCTTAAAGGTGGGCGCTAAAATCCAACCCAAATCCAAATCTGTTGTCTACTGCTCCTTTATTGCCTACAGATCTGGGACAAATCATACTGTCCCTTTGAGCTTAATTTCCTACCCAAAATGTGGAAGCAAAAGATAAAACACTTAACTTTGTGAGATCATTGTAGAAACTAAAATATTTTATGCATAACCTATTCCTAGCATCTAACCCAGTGCTCGGTAAACAGTAGGCACTTCATAAATGAGTTTCATAGTTCTCTACTGTTCTGATGCATGAGTGCCACCATCACTATGTCACAAGAGAAGCTGAAGGAAAACAAACGCTTTGTGGTCTGTGTTTGCTTGTGGCTGAGGGTGTAGCATAGGATGATAGAGAAAATCCCTGGAGAGGGAAAAATGACTGTAACTGTTGTGGGTACATAATCCTAGCCCCAAATCCAAATCGGTCCTTCAACTGTTTCTTTATTACCTACAGATCTGAAACCAATTGTGTGATCTGTCTGAGCTTAATTTCTTTCCAAGCATGTGGGAAGAAATTGACCATACCTTATGCTGTGGGTATATAAGGTAGCAAATACTAAAAAGCAGCTGAATTTCTAGTACCTAGTGTTATCAGCTAGATATGCAGACATCTTTTTTTTAAGATTTGTTTATTTATTATATATACAACATTCCTTCCATGTATGTTTACATGCCAAAAGAGGGCACCAGATCTCATTATAGATGGCTGTGAGCCACCATGTGGTTGCTGGGAATTGAACTCAGGACCTCTGGAAGAGCAGTCACTGCTCTTAACCTCTGAGCCACCTCTCCAGCCCTGCAGACATCTTTATTAAACTGAAAAATTATAGGTGGACTGTAATTATATTTTCATTGTTTTTATTTTTGAGATAATATATTCACATTACTTCTTCATTCTTTTCCCTTCCTCCACACCCCTCCCATATACCCTTTCTTGTTCTCTTGCAAATTCATGGCCTCATTTTATAAACTGTTACTTACGCGTGTTTATATACATTACTAAATATATAAATACAACCTGCTCAATCTATATGTTCCTTGCATATATATTTTTATAGCTGAACACTTGATATTGAGTAACTAATTGGTGCTTTCTTCCCTATTTTCCCACCTAGCATTCCTGAGCTGCCTGTAGTTCTTTATGCACGGTTGCAGCCTCATGCCCTTTCCCCATCTGCTTCAACATGTTTATTGATGTCATCCTCCAGCAATCAGGTTTAGTTTGTGTTGCTGAGACTTTGTCGTTTCTGACAGTCACTGGAGGCACAATCTCACATTCCCCCGGCTCTTACAATTTTTCTACCCCCTCTTCAGCAATGATCCGTGAGCCTTGTGTGAAGGAACTGGGTTGTCGGTTTATCAGCTAAGACCGGGTTTCACAACTCTGCACTTTGATTGGCTGTGATTTTCTGTAGTGATTTTCTTTCTTCTTTTGCAAGGAGAAGTTTCCTTGACAGCGACTGAGGATGACACGCACCCGTAAGAACAAAGATTTAGAAAATAGTAGGGACAATGCTGGTTCAGTAAAGTAGCAGTTGTAGGTTGTCCTCCAAGATCCATGACATCACTAGCCCTGGATCAAGCGAATGCTACAGTATTAGGCACACTTTCCCTCTTTTTGTGTGGGTCTTAAGTCCAATTAGAGAGCTGTTGGTTACCAACAAGGTGTGTGTGCCACTAATGCATTCTCAGAATTATTGTGCCATGCTGGTTATTATAGCTCCTAGGTCTCATGGCTGGGCAGGACTGTTGTTTGCTTTTCTCCTTTGGAAGCTTTGTATGATACCTTCTGGTATTGTGAAAGCTAATCCTCAGTGAGGAGGGTTTCAGGTCAGATCCAGTTTGGGTCTTCTGGGCCCTGTGTCTGAAGTCTGAAGAACATGGTGTCTTCAAAAATAGGGACTTACCTTCCACCACTGCGGGTGGCTGAGGCCAATAGCAATGGCTTACAATGTTTTGGGAGGTTCTTAGAGTAGTCTGACCGAACTTTCAAAAGAGAGGCTTCTCATGCCTGGTGTTGGGGTATTTGTTAGATGGCCTTTAGCTCTTGGAGCGAACATCGTCTACACAGATGGGAAAATGTCATTTACACTACATATACCCCTGTCAGTCAGAGCCAGTCACATCTAGTCAAAGAGGGAGGGATAAGGAGGAGCTTCAGCCATCTGGGAATTTAGTAGGGGCAATGGAAGGCTAGTTTGCAATGGGGTGAACAGAACTTTGAATCCTTTAGTGGGATAGTTTTATCTTGTTTTTTTTTTTAAATTAAATAGTTATCCATTGTTTAAGAACATTGTAAGTTTGATTTTATATGCAAGTCTCAGATAATTTTAGCATACATTTTTATTCTTCAATTTTAATGCATATGAGTCTCCTTACATAATTTTTCAAAGAAACTAATTGTATTGGTGAAGTAGTGAGCTTTTCCTCTCTTCCAGAATTACTCCCATGTTATTACCAGTTTTAAAAGCCTCATCAGTGAGATGTTATTTGAATGTTAATTGAAAGAATGTTATTTGTATATCATTTGGAAGGTAATGCTTTCTGAAAACAAATTCATGCTCAAGAAATGTCCTTATAATTTGTGATAATTAGTAATTACTGACTATATATAAAATAATATAATTTGAGTTAAGCTCTATCATAAAATCATTAAATTACCATCTTAACCAGAATTAATTTGGAAAACATTAATTATGGGTTAATAGCTTGATAAAATTACAAATCTGAATGCTTAAGATGACTATAATATGCTACTGATAGAATCAATACATAGAAGATAGATAAAGATATTCTAGTGTACCAGGAAATAGAGATGAAGGCTCACTTTCATGGTGTGAGTTGATTAGTCAAAGGTCTCATATCTTCACGAAGCTGGTAAAGTCAGCAGTGGTGTTATTGTATGGACTGAATGAGTGAATAGCTAGGAAAATTCTTTAAAAACTCTTAAATGATATTAAACAGTACTTGCTGTTATTTTCAGAAAGCATTAACTTCAGCCTCTATATCCATCTAATCCTGTTAATAAAAAGCACTCCCACCTTCAGTTCTCTGAGTCTCCCCAAGTAAAAACTAAATGAAGGCTGGCAATGACAAGAGAGGTTTGTAGAAGACAAAGCTCCCTGAAGAAGACCATTCTACACCATGGACAGAGTGAAAAAAAAAATCTGTTAATGGCCAGAACATAGAGGATCTTGAATGAAAATATGTGTACAATAGCATCACGGTAGATACACTCCTATATATTGGTCCAAACTCATGGACTAGATTCTTTCAAGAGTGAACTATGGGTAATATTGATCGTTTATACAGTTGACTGATTCATCATATGAATGCGCCACATTGGTGAAGGTGTTGATAAGAGGGGAGGAACATGTGGAGAGAGTAGGGGTGTGTGGGAGACCTCTGTACCTTCTCATCCATTGTAAGATGACAGTAACGAAGCAGGCACATTGAATGGAATTATGCATTTGTGGTTTGCACATTAGTACTTGGTAGATCAACAGATAATGCATTCTTTTTTTTTCTTAGAACAATCACTAGAATATAGTAAAGGAAACAGCTAAGAAGCCATTGTAAAGATTAATAAAGAATACTTAAAATAGGTTGATATGCTATAGAAATGTAAGGTAGTAAAAGCGCAGGTGTAAATACCAGATGGGGCAGATGGAAAGCACCTAGCTAAACAGTGCACTTAAAATGTAGCTTTAGCAAGATACCTTATATTAAATGTTAAAAGGTAGATCTAGAAGCATAAAAGCTATCACTGTATACCCAAATGAGGACACAAATAGACACTGCCTAAAAGGTAAGTGTTTTGTGCATTAGACAAAAGCGTAAACAGATGGGAATATGGAAATAAAACTGGGGTGCAGTGGGATTTGCAGAGTGGACTGCAGTGCTGTCAGTAGAGCTTAGGGTGGGTCACAATGATCAAGAGCCTGTTTGCCAGGGGCACCAGCGATGATAACAATGTGGAATACATGGTGAGAGCTTCAAAATAGGGAAATCAAAAGGGACTGGGTGCTGGTTACCTAACACCACGCAAGCGCGTGATAGTGTACAGATGCATACTTCAAAATGACAAAATGGCAAAATGTGTGCTTTATCTCAATAAAAATTAGTAGCATGGGAAAACAGGCAAATCTAGATCCTATTCTGAGGTTTTTAAATATTTTATTGCCAAAGAATAGAACAGTTAAACAAAACAGGTAATGTATTATAGAAACCCTATAATACCATTAAGTTCCTTGTCTTTTGATTGACTTTTGACTGCCACATTCAACAATGTTTATAATTTGTCAAATTTCTCTCAGGCTTTCTTTGCAAACACTGGCCAGGTGTTGAGTATGAAGTCCATGTTAGTAAGGTGTTAAATAAAGAAATTATATTACATTTTGAACCTATCTGTTTACATTATTAAATTAGAAATTAATAACCATAAAATTGTTAAGAAAGTCCCAAATATTTAGAAATTGAAGCACTATGTTCTAAGTAACCTATAGATCTGTGGTGGTTTGAATAAGAGTGGCCACTATAGGGTTTTATGTTTGAATACTTACTCCTTAGTTGGTGGAACTTTGCAGGGACGGATTAGAAGCTGTGGCCTTGTTGGAGGAGGTGTGTCACTGGGGACAGGCTTTATGGTTAATCATTCCCAGTGTCTTTTTCTGCCTCCTACTTCAATCACGATGCAAACTGAGGTGTTCTCACTGCCGTGCTTAGTTCTGTCATTGTGGACTCTAAGCCTCTAAAGTCATAAGCCCAAATTAAATACTTTTTTTATAGTTACCTTAGTCATGGTGTTTTATCCAAGCAAGAGAAAAGTAACTAGGACACATTCTAGGGAAAACTGGAAAAAATTAAATTGAAAATAAAATCTAATATATATATGTAATATATATTACATAAAACACATAGTTTTAACTGATGATCTTAGATAAAGGGCTTAAAGTCATAACCTAACTAAGAAACTAGAATAATGGCAAGTTGGATGGCTCACACATTTAAACCTAGCACTGAGAGGCAGAGCCAGGCAGATGTCTAATTAGTTCTAGGCTAGAAGTTCTGCACAGTGTGGTCCACACCATAGTGAGACAATGTCAGAGAAGGAAGAGGAGGAGAAAGATGATGTGGGGAAAGAGGAGATAATTGTTGATGTTGTGAAAACTCAAAAGTAAGGATTAGAATAGTGAAACAAGCAGAAGGTATAATAATAGAAAGACAGTGAAGCTGATTTGTGAAAAGATTAATAAAATTAATGAGGTCATTATGACTCATTTTGCTAAGAAAAAAACCCAAAAGCTTCCATTATTAATTCCAAGAATAAAAGAGGGTGTGCCATTCCTCTGGATATTAAAATACCATTAAAATTTTCTAAGCAGTAACTTTAGCAAGTTGGAATGGGCATGCTACTTTACAGTCATACTTTATCAAAAATGCACACCAGCTAAAATGGAAAATACAAAATTCTTTCCATTTCTAAATAAATGTAAACATGACTCTTTGACTACCAGCCAGATAATTTCACTGGCAAGTTCTAGAAAAGATTGAAAGCAGTGTTTCTCTCACTCAAGGTTGTGGATAGGCACTTTTTCCCATCTATATTCCAGCCCAGGTCAGTGAAGACTAAGACTTACTGCCTAAAAGCAACAGAAACAAAAGTAGCTTGTGCTCCATGGGTCTACGTGAGGTTCATCAACAAGCAAACTAAATGACAGGTACATTAGCCCTGGCTATAATGATCAACTGGCAAAGAGTGAATGTAAAGGAAGTTTCTTGGGTGGTAGAAATGTGCTTGTCTGCTCTGCTGTTCACAGGGTTCATTCATTTCCTGATAACTCATGCAGAGTTCCTTGCATGGCTTTTGATACCCAGTACTGGGGAAACGTTACCACGAGCCCCATACTGATTCCCTCACATTATTCCTTTCCTTTGCTGTATTTTTGTCTTTTTCGGACAAGGTTTCGAGCTTATTATGCCATTGAGATAGCCTTTGAATGGATGATCCTCCTGCCTCCACCTCTGAAGTTCCTGAAATTATAGACATGTGCCAAATGTCTAACTTTGCCATGCAAACAGCCTCCATAGAAAAAAGTCTCCTGACGTTTGTCATTTTTTAAAAGTCCCAGCATGCAATTAAATTGCCTTATTTTTGTTCAAAATTTTTGGTACATAGACTCTATGACGTAAGGGGTATTTATCATCACCACACTTCTAATCTCTAGTTTTAAACTGCATGAAAGATTGTCAGAGGCTTGGAGAAATCAATCAATATCGCTCTGTGTCACACACACAAAGAGAGAGAGAAAGAGACAGAGACAGAGACAGAGACAGACACACATGCAGAGAGAGACTTGTTAGAAAGATGGAGCATTAGTTGTTGTGGGGAGCTGCGGGTTGCATTCCTGCAGCCCTGCTCCCAGCCGCCTAGCTAGCTTATGCCCCGAAATAACAACACACAAACTGTATTCTTTTA
>NC_022017.1:19911425-19912670 GCF_000317375.1 Microtus ochrogaster
GAACATTTATAAACAATATTCAAAATTGACCTTAAATTTAAATCACTAAAGCAAAACCATATCAATGTAAATTATTCATACCTATATCATATCCCACTTTAAATGTAAAAGAACATTTATAAACAATATTTGGGAATATGGGCGCAGTTATTTCTCTCCAAACTGCTTCCTGCTGTATGGGGGTGCTGTTAATCAGATATTTTAGGGTATAACCTGTGTTAGGTTCATCTCAGTTGTCAATTGAGTGAAGTAATTTTTTGAGGGTGTTCACAGCAACCTTTCAGGAGGGCGTGGTTCATCATACCATATTGGGATGGAAGCAATCCACAGGGTCTCATCATCTGTGAAAACAAAAGAAGAATCTCTTTTCCAAAGTATCATAACCTTAGATCCAAATTCTGAAGTCAAGGCATTTTCAAAATATCTATGTTGGATTAGTTCAGCAGCATTCATAAACAAACATCTTTTGGCATCTGTTGCTCCTTCCTCAGCATTCAAAAAATTCAAAGAGAGCATAATAGCATACAGTATCAAAATTCTCTGTTTATTTTCCATCTTTCTACGGCTTTATATTAACTCTTTTATTTATTTTTACTTTTTGAGACAGTTTTTCTGTATATCTTTGTCCTGGAATAACTCTGTAGACCAGGCTGTACTTGAACTCTCAGAGATCTGCCTGTCTCTGCCTCCCAGGCATTGGGATTAAAGGTGTATGCTACCACACCTTGAAGTCACAGAGTTCAACTCCGAGGTCAATCTACCTTGCCTCCCAAGTGTTGGGATTAAAGGTGTGTACTACCATACCCAACTACTTTCTTCCTTTTTTTACTTTTCAGAACTTTAACTTTTAGCCTGCATATATTTTTAACACACTGTATATCATTTATAAATTTTCTTTTTCTTTGAAACTCTCTTTACTGTATATCTCTCTTTTTGTGACCAAATGAGTCTTTAAATTACGGAGTAATATGGGTAGGATTAAAGCCGTGGCTTTGGCAGCTAGATCCAGCCCATTCCTTAGCTTTCCAGCCTCATGGAGGATGTACCGGTTGTAGCCATGTTTATTGCAACAAGTCTATGGCGTTTCAAGGTCCCTGCCAGCAAGTAAGCTGCAGCATTATGTCCACAGACAACACTCAAGTCCTCTCTCTGTAGTCAGCCCTCCTGCCTCAAACAGTCAGAGTTTGCCCTGGCAGGACGGCCCAGAAAGCCGGCATTTTAAAACAACACAGGTTTTTTCCTGCT
>NC_022017.1:19913205-19917388 GCF_000317375.1 Microtus ochrogaster
TCCTCCCACCTATGTTTTAACCTATGAGGGCCAAGCAGTTTCTTTATTTTTTAACCAATGACCTTCCTCCATCAATTAGTTGTCAAAGAAACTGTCCTGTGCTATCCTATGTATTTGGTGTAAGTCTTCATGTACTTTGCCGGTTAGTTTGAAACTAACATGTACAGAATGCCTCATTGATTTCCACAGAGTCAGTCTGTTTCTGTCAGAGTATGTCTGTCTACTCTAACCACAAGACTCTAAGTAACATTTTCCATGTCACCAAATACTGATAGAAGATTTTAGGGTTTTATTTCCCTGTAAACCAAGCACTCTTCATCACATTTATTTGTTTATTTGGTGGTGTTTGTTTTATAAGTATACATAGAATCTGTCTTGAGGTCACAGAATCTGTCTTGAGGTCACAGAATCTGTCTTGAGGTCACAGAATCTGTCTTGAGGTCACAGAATCTGTCTTGAGATAGCAGAGACATTTACTTATTTGCTGATCATAAATCAGTAGGAAGTAAATTGAAATATTCAAGGTATGACATGTGGAGACATTTTCTTTATGCAGCCCCCTTCCCAGTCCTTGTGTCATTAGCTAACATGATTGTCATCTGTCAGTCAGCAGTGATGATCTTCCACATGGTCTTTGGTGGCAAGGGAGAGTTAAGTTAAGGCAGCAAAATCTCAGTTTGGCAGCTTTCTAATTTTAAAATTTACTGATACTTAAATTTTGTTTATGTGTGCATGTCTGTGCGTGGGAGGCCAGAGGAAGATGTTGAACCCCTTGGAGCTGGAGTTATGAGCAACTGTAAACCTTCTGATATGGGTGTGGGAACCAAGCTCGGGCCCCTGGAAGAACAGAAAGCATTCCTAACCAATGACTCATTTCTCTTGCCCAATTTTCTTATTTCAACTGCATACTGTTAAAATGGAGTTATGAGACAATAACAGAAATTCAAAAACCCATCATCAAGTAACTTTCTGTAAGATAGAATATATCAGGTGACTAAAACCCCAGTGTTATCTTTTTGGCAATGTTATTGTGTAGCTATTTTCCCACTGGTCTATGATAGAGTACTCTCAGTAAGCAGATCATTCATACAGTTATTGCTGAAGTATATGAGAAGTAGGTGAATGCCCACAGCCACAGGAACATTGAGTAACTAGCTCTGAATGCAGAGCTGCACAGACAATATTCCTGGGTGCTGGTTTCAGGGGTCTGGAGTTACTCTGTTTGAACTAGAAAGTTTATTTTTCAGATTTATGCAGCATTGTGCTGTCTCTGATTAAGTTTATTTGCTGTGCTTGGTGATGAGCCTAGTTCTTGGTCTTTCATATACATTCAGAAGATTTTCTTTTTGTCGGATAAACACTGAGTATTGACTCAGAGAGAACATAAAAAATCCTGGTGTGGCATTCTAAGCTAACATAAATCTTCATTTAGTGGATTTCAAAGAATCTACTGATTCTAACAGACTCTTTATTTTCAGTGAAAAGAAACAAAGTTTGTTTACTGTTATTTGTGAAGGCCTGCCAACTTGGAAGCATACATGCCCCAGGGTAGTGTGTAAATTGTTTTGTGCAGCACCATGAAGCCCACAAAATGAAGGAGGTTTTGGGAATAAAGCATAGATAGTGTCTGTCTGATTATTTATAGTAATCTTGTAATTTATATGAGCCGTCCAGATTGATCTAGCATGGACTTGATTTGTTAATTAGCAGCAAGTGGGTATAAACACAAAGTTGAAATGAAACAGTTATAACTACAAAACTAATTTTGTTACTTGATTATTTTTTTTCCACTTTCACATGAACAGTACTGGATATTCTTAGACAATCTTCTTTAAGGCCTAACTGTACTCAAGACACACTTTCAAAGACTGTCACTAAGGATCTTTTTAGACTTGCGAAATCCCACCAAGATTTTCTGTGGCAGTGGAAATAGGCAGAGGTTTGGGGCTTGTGGCTTTCAGAGAGTGTTTGTTTGAGCACTCAGTGCCATGGAGGGAGGCATGGCAAGTGGGGCTGCAGCTGTCACAGCAGGAGTTTGTGTCTGGCATCCTGCAACTGCAGATGAGAAACAGAGAGAAGCTTAGACTAGAATCTGGGGTTAGGCCAGTCTTCTGGGCCTAATAATCCAGTCTCCCAAAAGGCCCTCAGATTTGTCTCCTCCCTCACCCACCACCTGGGTGCTAAGAGTTCAAACACGTGGACATGTGGGAGATTTCATATTAACCCTAACATTCTGTCCTCAGCTTCTGTAGTTTGTCACAAAATGTGTAATACATTCAGTCCAACTTTAAAAGTTCCTATAGTCTTAGAGTTCCAATTGTTCAAAAGATAGTATAGTTTAAGATTCTAGAAAATCTAACTTTGTACCCCCCTTAAAAAAAACAACAGCAACGAAACAGTTACTAACTTCTAACATATAATCATACGGAGTAAAGCTTCCTGTTCCAAATGGGAGGACGGAGAAATAGAGATCTAAGAATGACTGACACAGCAGGTTGAATACCTAGCCTTGTAGAACCTTGTTAGCGTCTGCGACTTGTGCTAGAACCTTCTGAGTTTCACTTGCCTTCAGTATCTGCACCTCAGGGGCCTGTGTCATAAGTGGCCACTCTTGGGCTATCTGTGTCTGCCTTTTTCCTCTATGAAGACTCTTGTTTCTACTATCTCCAATTGCCTGGGCCTATACTGCAATTTAAGCTCTACCTTCTCAGCTTAATACAGCAGCCTCTCCCTGCAGGGAACTTGCTGTCATGCACGAACTGAAGTTGGGGGCTTTTGGGAAACCTGGTAGAAGCCACTAAAACCTTATCACACTTTCATCTTTTATGCCTGCAATACAGTAGTATGCAGACAACTGTTGGAAGCTATTCGGGGCTGTGGACCCCTGGACCCTCAATTCCCTGTGATCTGCTTGCTTTTCCTGTGTTTGCAGCTGCTCTGAGCAAAACAACTTGTTTTCCTCTGCTTAGAGCCTGCTGCAGCTGCTCTGAGCAGGAGACCCTCACAGCAGAGGAGTGGCTTCTGGTTCTGTAGCTGAAAGAGCCCGAGAGCTGGGTGCGGCTATCAGTTGAGGATCCCTATGTAAAGCTTCCCCTGAGTTCAAAAAAGTTGGCACTCTTGTACCAAAAGTGACCCATGTCTCTGTCTCCCTCTCTCTCTCTCTCTCTCTCTCTCTCTCTCTCTCTCTCTCTCTCTCTCCCTCTCTCTCTCTCTATTTGTGTGCCTATGTGTTTTTAAGTCTCCAAGCTTAGTTCCTGGCTCAACCGGTCCTGCAGTGACCTGGGAGCTACAGGACTATTGGGAGCTACAGGCGAAGTACCATATAGCACTCAGCACAGACGCCTGAGGTCTAACATTTCCAATTCTACTGTCAACTTCAGATGTAGTCTGAACCCTTCTACCATAGCCATAGTGAAGTGACCTCTGGGCTCCTACCTGGCTAAACCTAAGAAAACATTTACACAGGTGCTGAAATCAGTATGCGTTGAAAGTTTTTGTTCAAATGGATTTCATTTTTCTATGCGGGAGCCTCCCATGGCGGTGTTCTTGTTTCCCTGGCACACTTCCTATTGTCCCAGTGAAGAAAGGTATGGTTTTGACAAAATGAGTTTGGGAAACATGCGGAGTTGTTGCTTGAACTGCACACCTTTATGCTCTCTGGGTCAGTAGGGTAATGGGCCAAGTGGCTGTGTCATTTGAGTGTTTTTATTTCTTCAAGTGGACTATGATCCCTTTCCTCAGTTGAAGGAAGGTCTTCAAGAACTACAAAAATAATTACATACAGATCAGTTTGAAAATATGCTACAATGAAGGTGTTCTTTTTAAAAAATAATAAAGGCAGGGGTGTTCTTCTTAAACACAGGGCACAGGACAGACACGCACGGCGGAACAAACACAGACACGACATGGCGGCTCCCACGTGGGTCCACTTTAATGGGGGAGGGAAACACAGAAGGGCAAAGGAACGTGCGGGACACACGAGGAAAGGCAGAACGAGAGGGGGAGCTTCGTGTGGCCCTGCATTTTAACGGGGAGCGCAAGGGTATCTGGGAATATCCCATACCTGCGCACAGGTGCACGCACAGGTAACCATAGTCCAAGAGGAGTCTGGGAGTTGTAGTTTTTCAAAAGAACAGCAGAAGGTCCTTTAGCTATGATGGTTTTCTATTACAGCTTGACTTCT
>NC_022017.1:19917488-19952118 GCF_000317375.1 Microtus ochrogaster
GTGTGTGTGTTAGGAAAAAGTACTAAGACAAGCCGCTCTGCCAATGCAAAGAAATCCAATTAGAACAAATTAAACCAAATTAAAATGCCCATTGTTTTATTAAATACAGCGCTCTCGAGTGGCTGAGCGCTTGGCGGGGAGACAGGAAAGCGGGGAGCACATGCAAACCCAGAACCACATGTTCCTCCTCTGGGAACCCACTTAAATACCCTGTGGGAGTGGTCCTGACCCTCCCCAGGGAGGGGTCAGGACGTGGCATGCTGGGATTTGGAGTCCAGACCAATGCAGCTCCCAGGCCAGGGAGCTGGGATGTATGCCAGGAGCTGGGGTTACACTCCTGACTTAGCAATATGTATGTACGTACATTGTATGGAGTTCTATTGCAAGTGATCACAACCATTTTTCCACATTATTTGAGTGGTGGAAAGACAAAAGAGGAAAGGAGGAAGAGAATTAGATTGTGAACGTACAATGTAGCTCTATATACAATTCGCTCTGAAAGGCTGAGGCTGGGGGAGAATTTCGCTAGACTCAGGTTGCAAAATAAAATACAAATTTAAAACAGCTTTTGATCTATCATGTCTGTCCTGTGTAACTTTGTTTTTCTCCCAATGATTTTTACTTTCAGAAAAAAAAAATTGTTGTTATTTCTATCATTTCCTATGTAATTTAAAGGGACATTTCTGGAGGCTGAAGCAGGAGATTGCCAATTTGAGGCCTGCTTGAGCTGCCGAGGGAGACCCTGTGTCAAAGAAACAAAGCTTCTTTGAACTGGTGGCTGTCCGTGCTATGGTGATCCCTTCCGGAGCTTCCAGTTTAGTCCAGAGGGATGCTGATAGAATAATGTGGTCTCGTTTGTGGCTAGCTGCTCTGTTCCTGCTGGCTTGCAGTTACCCAGCCCGATGGGGGCCATTGTCACACAGTGTGCAGAGGATAATTCAGAATGCTCGCCACTCTCCACTTTCTGTCTTTGCTTCAGGGTTTTAGGTGCATAGGTGTGAGTGAATTCTTGGAATTCTTTAAACCTGAAGTTGAAGTAAATGAATGCAATTTTTTAATGAGTTCAGCATGACTAATTACTAAGTGATTAATGAAAATGTATTATCGGTTGGCTCATAGTATTCCATCTAGGGGCCAGACTGCCTGGATTTCATTTGTATCTTTTACCCCTTCCTAGCTATGGTTTTCCTTGGTGTTTCAGATCTGGAAAGTGAGGTTAGTCATAGCAGTCCTAGGATTGCTATGAAAATAGTGGGTCTCCTGTATATTCGGATCTGTAAAGTGAGGTTGGTAGTGGCAGTCCTGGGATTGTTATGAAGATGGTAGGTGTCCTGCATCTTGGAGTCTTTTGAACAGTGCTCGGCACATAGCTGGTGTCCTTTGTTAGCTCCTATTGCTGTTGTACAGTGTTCTGTGAGCCAGTTGCGCATGGACATTCAAGTAGATTTTCGTGTATTTGGGAAAGACAAAGGCTATGAATCATGTTCATGAACCCACCATGGCCTACTTCATGGCCTAGTACTGTGGACTGCAGAATCCTGTGCCTTAAATGGCCTCCTGTCAGAAGATTCTGGAGCTGCACAGGTAGGAGCAGTGTGATGCCCTTGAAGCAATGGTGTAGTTCGGTGAAGGGCCTGTAAGATGGTCGCAACTGGGGCACATCTGATCCCTGAGAGGCCGCTGGGGCCCAGCAGCGAAGGATGTAGGATTCTCAGAGAATCAGTCCTTTGGAACTGAGAAATGAGTTTACTCTGAGTGAGAAGGGCTTGTTCTATTTGGGCTGACAACATCTGGAAGTATCGCATCATCCTGGCGGGTCTTAACTCCAGACTTCATTTCCTAGTAGGCAGGTGGTGGTGGGACCATAGCTGAGACCCAGCTATCGTCTAGGTCGGTGTATTTTAAAAGCTATCTTGCCATAACACTAAGGGTATTTTGAAGTTTCAAAACTCCTCAGTGCTCCCATTTTCTTTTTCTAGAGTCAGGCAGTTTTTCTCTTATCAGCCTGTGGTACCTCTTTACTTCCTAAAGATAAATGTTTTTTCCTTGAGATCGCGGGTGTTTGTTGTTCATTTTTACCGCTGGGATTTTAAAATGTTTAGATCTGTGGTTCTTGGCCTCAACTGCACATTAGCACCACCGGGAGAGCTTTTAATGAAATAGAATTCTCTGGGCTCAGAGCCCAGACCAATTAATCACAATCCCGAGGAAAGGTGGGGCTTAGCCACTGGTGTATTTAAACTGCCCCCTGGGGGATTCACACGTGAATCCTGGATCCAGAACCCTTGCTGTAGCTTATGCTAATGAGATAGCCTGGTCACTAGGGGTTGCCTAGCTTAGTTTTTATCATAGGACTTTTTTAAAATATTTATTTATTTATTTATTTATTTATTTATTTATTTATTTATTTATTAATTTATTTATTATGTATACAATATTCTGTCTGTGTATGTCTGCAGGCCAGAAGGGGGCACCAGACCTCTTACAGATGGTTGTGAGCCACCATGTGGTTGCTGGGAATTGAACTCAGGACCTTTGGTAGAGCAGGCAATGCTCTTAACCACTGAGCCATCTCTCCAGCCCTATCATAGGACTTCTTGTCACTCATCTGATCCCTAGTTTTTGTGGATTTGGAAGATGAACACCCTTTGATACAACTTAGCTAAGTGTGTGGCTCTCTGCTTCATCTTAGGTTGACTTTTTCATCAGCAAAGCAGCAATCCTCCCTACTCGCCAGTATGTATATCTTCAGAAGAATAATTTTACCGCAGAGAAAGATATTGGATAGGTATTCCCGGTGGAGATTAGGAGGGGGTATGGCTATAATAGATCTATGTGGGATTGATTGCTCACAAGGTTAGGCACCCCAAGGCGGGGAAATACTCTGGCTAAGCGTCCACTTTGGTAAGTGAACGAGGAACTGCTTATCACATACTTCTTCCAGCAGTACGAGGTAACAGGACATGGCCCTGTGTGTGCAGCTAGTAACTTGACCAGGGGAGTCTTGTGGTTAGTGCACCTGAACTATGTTAACCAGCCTCCAGTTTTGCTAACAAAATGCCTGAGCTAATTCACTTAAAAGGAGAAATGGGTTTGGAGATCTCAGTTCATGATCACCTGGCATGGAATGGGACAGAAAGGGATGGTTGGAGTCATGTAGTGACGTGACAGGTACAGACGCTGGCCTCTTGGCAAATGAGAAAGAGACAGGAAGCAGCTCTTTCAAAGGCTTCTAGGACCTAACCTATTTGCCTGATGAAAAGACAAGGTCCTCCAGCCACGCCTCCAGAACTTCTCTGCCTCCTGAAGGTTTCGTCACCACCCAGTAGCACAGCCAGCTGCTGACCTACATGTTTAGGGTGACACTGAATAGAACCATAGTATGAAATAGAATCCAGTCCGTTCTTGCTGTTTATATATCCCAGATACTCACCCACCCTGTGCAGTGGGTTTCTACAAAGCTGTGAATGTGCAGTACAGGCTTAAAGAGTTTCATATCTAGGTTCTCGGAATGTCCTGTTGCAAAGGACTCTGGGTCCATTCTGGCTTCCAGAACTGACTTATGCATGGGTTAATATTAAGTTTGAATTTTTTTTTATTATCTTTCTTCTCTTCTCTTTTGTTTCTTTCAAGTTTATAAAACATTATGCTCTGGGGTTTAATAGCAAGTACCAAAGTACAGAGAGTTGTGTGTACATTTTTTGCATCTGAAAAGGATACAAGTTCTGTTTTTACTTTTGCATGTCTTTAATCGTTTAAAGGACAGAAAATGAAATAGGAAAGTTTTCATCTACAGGGTGAATCTTATTTAACCCTTAACCCAATATATTTAATATATACTAGAAGGTAAAAAAAGTCTGCTCATTTTAGTAATTGATAGTATATAGTATTATTTTTATTATTGCTTATTAGTTGTTTTTGATACTGAGGAATTGAACCGGGGGCCTTACTGGTCAAGAGCTCTGCACTACTCCTCTGGCCCAATAGTTCCTCTAAATTCTTTAAGAAAAGCCATAACTCCTATTCATTCACAGAAATAAAATGCTCATTTAAATAAGAAATTTCATCATATATATTAACATCTTAAGAAGTAACCAAACAAATATTTTATTTTTTTTCTGAGTTAATCTCCCTTGTTCTCATCTGAAGACCCTTGCTTGAAGAGAGAGGATCTGATCGTATCTAGAGTGACAGTGGTTTGTTCAGGAAGGGTACTGGGCAAGGAAGTTTGCAGAGCTAAATGGTCTAGAAGACTTGCTACCAGAAATACTGCTACATGAGTCTAAAGAGAGTTGCCTTCTGTGTAACCACACAAAGGTTTCGGTGCATAGCTGTTGGCCTTTCAGTTCATAGCATACTTACAAGATGCCATCTATGTTCAAGGTGCTTCATGGGGTAATCAGCTAGGGAGTGAGTGTGAAAATTAAGATGACAGAGATGAGGTGGAGGAGCATATCTAAATTGTGATTTAAAAAAATATCCTCTGTGAACTGCACAGAGGGAGCAAGTGTTGGTATAGTCGCACAACAAAGGCAGTAAAGTCTATATTGTCTACCACATCCCTCATTCATAAATACTTTGTTCACACTCTGAATGGTTGATATAATTATACAACATAGGCAGGAAAGTCACCATCTGTTCCATCACTCATTCATAAATACTTTGTTTGTTTCACTCTCTTACTTTTTTCTGGTTCTACCTATATGTTTATTTGCAGTTTATAATAAGTGGTATTTTAACATCCAAGTCATGATTTTATTTTTCCTCTTTTGTTTTTAGAACTAAAACACAATTGCATAGAAAGAAGTGCCTTATATCATAAGCTTTATCTCTGGGAGTCTTTAAATTGCTTTACTCTAGGGTTAGTGTGACTTTAAAAGTAGATTATTTATGCAATGCACATCAAACCAGGGGCCCTTCCAGCTGTAAATGGGGTGGTTAGGGCTGCTTCTGAGCATGGACTGGGTTTCTGACACTCTGCCTTGGAGCGTGTGCGTGGGATCCATATCCTCGGGATATCCAAAGGTGTCCTATATTTATGGAAATTCCACTTGTAGAGATCTGGGAGTTTAGCTAAGCCAGCTCCTCTAGTTAGGGTTATTAAGAGGCCTTTCTGGAGAGGACTTGACATGGGCACCTGAACTCAGGCTACAATATTTATTCCTTCTTTGATGTTTTAACTACATGCTTATGTGCTGTTTATCATTTTACCAGCCACTAAGAGTAGACACTTGAAAGAAAATGATAGACAAATAATTTCTTTCTGTTTTTAGCCATTTGGCTACAATTATTTGTTTCTGCCTCTGTTTTCTCTGCTGTAAGCCATTTACTTTTTAATCATGGTGAACTCGATGCCTCACGGCAAAATGAAATAGAGAAATTACTTTAAAAAAAAGCAATTATTCAAAGAGCAGAAATAACTATTAAGAAATAATTTATTGCAAGGCATAGTAGGTATCTCTGTGATCCTAGCTCTTAAGAGAGAGAGGGGGGGAGACTACAAGTTGTAAGCCAGTCAAGGCTACATATAGCAGGACTATATTCAGACAATAAAGCAGAACAAAACAAAAACTTAACATAACACAGAAGAAGCAATTGCAGGTACTTAATCTCATGCAAAGTATGCATCATATTAGAGAACTCTGAGTCCCATGTTAGCTCTCTGCCCTTGTGACAACAGCAGACCCTAGACATTTCACTCTTCAGGAGGAAAGGAATATTTGGGTTCAAGGATTTTGTGTCAAGGTAGGACATCATGGTGGCAGTTCAGTGTGAAGAGACTTGATCACCTCATGGGTGCTAGGAGGCCAAAGAAGAGAGGAAAGGTCTGTGGTTCAAATAAACCCTTTGAGAGACTTCCCCAGTCAACGAAATTCCCCCCACCATCCCCCACTTCTTAGAGGATAGTCCTCTCCCAATAGCAACATAGCCTGCAAAGAAGCCATCAGCATTGAGCTTTTAGGAGACACTTACCCAGACCACAGCAGCTCCATTTTTACCTGCCTTGGAATAACACATGGAATTTGTATCGGCAGGAGACACAGAGGTATTGGAAACCATCGTTCTGTGGTGTATATTAGTATTACACATATATATGGTGGGCTATCATGGTGCTTTGCATGATTTGTTTGATTTAGAATATGGAAATATAAACTATGGCATTTGTCTATCACTGCAAAATTATAATGAAAGAAATTATTAGACTTTTTTCATTTTCAATTTCAGTACAGCATAAAATAACATTTCTCTTTCAGTGAATAAAATCTGATTAATTATTACATATTGCTGTGTCCCACACAAACACCAAATTCTGTAATGAGTATATACTCAGAGCTGTTGGACTTTGTGGCCTGTGTGTACTTAGTGTTGCTAGACTCTAGAGTAGCAATCTTCAACCTAGGGTTGCCTCCCCTTTGGCACACCTCTAAGTCCAAAATATTTACATTATGATTCATAACAGTAGCAAAATCACAGTTACAAAGTAGCAATGAAAATAATTTTATGGTTGGGGGTCACCACACACGAGGAGCTGTATTAAAGGGTCACAGCATTAGGAAGGTTGAGAACCACTGGTCTAGAAAGTGCTCACACAGTGATTATAGGCTCTGCTAAATAAGTGTGCAGTCATTGCTGTTAGACTCTGGAATGAGTGTGGACGCAGTGCTCTGAGGCTTAGAGGTAAGTGTGCCCTGCTGTTAGAGTCTGGGGAGTGTGCACTCAGTCCTATAGGCTGTGAGGAATGTACCATCTTTTTACACTGGTGAGTGAGTGTGCACTCAGAGCTGTTAGACTCTGGCAATTGTGCACTTAGTGCTGTTAGATGTTGCGGGGGGGGGGGTCACTGTTTTTAGACTTTGATGAATGACTATGCATACAGTGTCATTGGATGCTATGATGTGCACACAGTTCTGTTAGAATCTTGGGAGTGAAGAATCTGTGATTTTAGACCCTCTGGTGAAAGAACGTGCCCTCTGTGCTCTTAGGCTCCATGGTGAGTGTGTACACAGTGCTGTTAGAAGCCAAGAAGTACGCACTCACTATGATGAGTGTGCACTCAGTTATAGCAGACTCTAAGAAGCACACAAGGTGTTTTGGACTCTGTGGTAAGTGAGTATACACCAGTACTGTTAGGCTCCGTGGTGAAAGAGAATTCAACACTGTTAGACTGAGGTCAGTGTGTGCCCAGTTCTGTTGGATTCTGGTGAGTGTGTATTCAATTCTGTTAGACTCTTGTGTAAATATGTATGTTGTGGAATATTGTTTTAACTAGGCAACAATGTGTTCCCTTTGTTTATGCTGCAACAGAATATTGAACTGTGTAAATGTATGTTACATTTGTTTATGCTGCCTTTGTAATAACGTAAAGACGTGTTGTATTTGCTTCACCTTGCCTGCCTAAGGCACCCGATTGGTCTGATAAAGAGCTGAGTGACCAATAGCTAGGTAGGAGAGAGGACAGACAGGACTGGCCAGTAGAGAGAGAATGAACAGAAGGAGAAATCTAGGCTTGAGAAGAATGAAAGAGGAGAACAGGGAGAATGAGAGGAACATGCTGGGGGCAAGAAGCCAGGCCGCAGCCACCAGCTTCTTGAGAAGCAGTGAAAGTAAGATATACAGAAAGAAGGTAAAAAGTCTCAAGGCAAGAGGTAAATAAAGAGAACTAGGTTAATTTAAGTTAAGAGAGGTAGCAGAAACGAGCCTAAGCTAGGTTGAGCATTTATAACTAACAGTCTCCATGTTATGATTTGGGAGCTAGTTGGTGGCCCCAAAGAAAAGGTCTGGTATCTATGTACTCAGTACAGTGTTTATATATGGGCTCAACCCTTTGAGATTCTCTGGTGAGTGTGGACTCAGTGCTTTGAGACTCTGGGAAGTCCATATATCATTTATTTACATTCCTTGTTGAAGGAGTGAGCACTCGGTGCTGTTAGTCCCCATGGTAAATGTATACTGTGGGCTGTTAGGCTCCACAGCGAATGCGTACACAGCGCTCTCAGAACAATTTCACAGTGTTGGCGTGTTTCTTATTGCAGGTACATGTTGGGACTTGCAGCAATTCCAGCTGTTATACAGTTTCTTGGATTTCTCTTTTTGCCCGAAAGCCCTCGGTGGCTCATTCAGAAAGGACAGACTCAGAAGGCCCGCAGAATCTTGTCTCAGATGCGTGGCAATCAGACTATCGATGAGGAGTATGACAGCATCAGAAACAGCATCGAGGAGGAGGAAAAGGAAGCTGGCGCAGGTACGTGCATGTCCCGCTGCATGAGACGGAGAACTTCACTGTGCTCTGTTTAGATTAAGGCTAGCCTGGTCTACAGAGTCCAAGTGACATAGTAAGACTATCTAAAACAATACAAAAGCACTTTTAAAAAGTAGCAAAGGAAAGCTGGGGATGTGGCTGAGGGGAAAAGGAGTTGTTCAACACATACAAAACCCTGAGTTCTATTCCCATCACTAAAAAAAAAAAAGTATCAAGGACAAAGTAAAGGAGTAAGAGGGGGTGAGCATACGACTAACTGTGAAGACGGAAGAATGTACCACTAGTCAAGGACTATGGGCAGCTTCTGTAAGTGTTCAAAGTTAGGAAATTGCTTGTACCCTAGAGTCTTCATAAAGAAATACAAAATGAAAAAAAAAAAAGAAATTAAATTGTCTGAGCATTACTTAGCATGGCTTTGTGCCTATCAGCAAACAACAAAAAAAATATGTTCAGCTTTTAAAATAATATAACAATTGATTAAAAATAATAAAAACAATAGAATAAAGGTAATTGGGACACATTTTAGAGCAACAACAATTAGCATGCCCAACATACTGGTTTCAGTTTTGTATTTAAAAGGTCTCAACTTTGGTTTCGTTCTGCAATAGTTGATAGTTCATATGGGCACAAATGTTAGTTTCCATTCCTGAGAAAATGGCAGACGTTCCTGTGAAGGTGCTGGTATTTGTCAAACAAGGTATCATCAAATCCTTTGCTCCCATTTTTAGTAGAACTGATGGTTACTTTCTTCCCACAGCATCCAGTTTCTGCACTGGCAGAAATGAGTGTGCTGTCATTTACCTGTGTCTGTACTGAAGCACGGTCACCTGCTGCTGCTGTCTTCTTGCTCAGACCAGAGCCCCGGCTACAGCTGGATTTCTTTTTGAGCACTTAGCTAACATCTGTTGTGTGTTTGGCTGGTATCGCTAAAGAAACACCTCAGTGCAAAACAAGGAGATTTTCTCACAAAATGAATCTCCTTTAAATGTGTTCAATATCATGTCCATTTTTAAAAGGACTATATAAACATGTCTACTTAAATTAGAAATAACTTATTTTTTTTCTTTTTCTAGTCTGAATTCTCCCTGTAGTAGTGCCTCAAATGAAATATGAGGCTTTCTTTTGAATAATCAGTACACTTAAAACCTATGTGCTAATTCTGTGTGATTGGAGTGGGAAACAAAGTGTTAGGGAATATTAAATTACATGCTGTGTAGAATTTATATATTTATTAATTAATAAAAACTCTTCCAGAAGCAAAATCGTTGCTGATTTTTACTATAAACTATTGAGCACAAATCTCTTAAAAAATTTTTGGTCCAGTTTTGTTTTGTTTTTTTGTTTTCTTGAGATTGGATTTTATGCAGCCCACAATGGCCTAGAGCTCATTATTTAGCTTGGGATGATGTTGAACTCACTCTTTATGCTGACCTTGAACTCTTGATCTTCCTGCCTATACTTCCTAAGTTCTGGGAATGTAGGTGTGTGTCATCATGCCCAACTTGCACATTGCTTCATTTTTGATTGCTTACAAATATCTCTCCTTGAGCTGTGCATTTGCTGACAGTGCACACCGACATGTGACAGTTTTGTGACTGCTGGGAATGTCTAACCAAGGGGACTCTGCAGAAGCTTGAGTCCCTATGACCGAAGTTATCTACATGCGCTTCTGTTTTTGTCACCGATTTTTGGAAGCCAAAGAGGGCATCCTTTGGGGATAATAAATAAAAAATGTTCTATCATCTCCCATCATTGCTTTAGATGTATATTTGGAAAGATTTTTTAAAAAACATATTGCAATATAATCTACTGAGGCTTATTTCATGTTTGAATCTTCCAAATTTTGAAAGTGTCTGGATTTGCAGTGTGTGATGTACTGCCATATTGCTTAATCTAAAAGTTCAGCCCAGTGCACATGTGCAGAGAAACATCACAAGTATCCCTTGAATGTATACAATACATGTTATCTCTCCACAGTCAAGAGCAAAAGTCTAGATAGACAGGGGTAATAACGGCTAACTTGAAGGTAATAGAAATGTCCTTGCACAGAGATGATGAATCAATGTGTTGGGGCATGACCCATTCATCTGTCCATGGAACCTGTGGATGTGAAGTGTGAACTATGAATCAAGCTAGGAAGCTGTGGGTCGTAGGGGACAGCTTGCTGGAAGACAAACAAACCAGATGTTTTAAGAGGTTAGGGAGATGATGAGGCACCTTTTTTTTTTTAAAGAGGAAATATTTCTTTGGACATGGGAGCTTAGTTTACATGATACCTGGTAGCTCAGTTTATTTTTATGTTTAGGCTTGATTCCATCTCATTCTCCTATTTGTGTGTTTGTGTATGCATGTATGTATGTGCATACACACATACATATATACATACACATAAATATTTCTTTTCTTGATCATTTGAGTTTAAACCTAACCTTTAGGTCAGTGGTTCTCAACCTATGGGTCAAGACCATCAGAAAACACATACTTCCAATTGTCGTAGGAACTCCTAACCATAACTTTTTTTCATTGCTACTTCACAGCTGTACTTTCTCTAATGAGCACTGCCTCAGTTCCTAAGACCATCATAAATGAGCTTTCCAATAGTCAAGTTCCACTATATTAGCACACTGGTTCTCAACCTGTGGGTTGTGACCCCTTCTGGGGACCAAATGACCCTTTCATAGGAGTCGCCGAAGACCAACAGTAAACACAGATATTCACATTACAACTCATAAGAGTAGAAAATACAGTTGTGAAATGGAAACAAAATAATTTTATGGTTGAGCATCACCACAACACAAGGAACCGAATTAAAGGGTCGCAGCATTAGGAAGGTGAGAACAACTGTTATAGCACAACGGTAGATCATGTACCTCACACAAGAAGACATTGGCTTGAGTGTCCAATATTCAGCCTCTCTAGAAAAAGACTTTTCCTAAACCAGAAGTGGAACTTCTTTGAGAAAAGTATGTGTAGGTGCTGTTCATTGCACTCATTCATATTGTGAACGTGTGATGAGACCAGAACAGAAAACATTCCCTCCAGGTTAAAACTCGTTGTTGTCATGACTACACAGAATCTGTGTTTACTGCATTGGCAGCGTAGCTGGGCTTCCAGGTCACTAAGGAATAGGACTGGATTATAGCGGAGTCTCCTCTCTCCTCCACATGATAGAACAGGTCAACTTCCATCACAGGGTTCAGTGTCTTGGGTCACTTCTCCATTATATTTGGTAGAATTACAACAGGAAAGGTAGTTTCTGTGAAAAGAAGCAGAGAGCTGGATTTCCCCGTGTGTTCAACAGGGTTTCCACATCCTATAGGAACAAGAGAGCAAAGTCAGAGGAAATGACAGCTTGGTTTGGAAAGCCACCTGGATAGGGATACAGGAAGATGAAAATCTATCCCTGGCTCCATGCCAGGCCTGTACTCCAAAGGTATCTTGGAAAGACAATGATATATAAAAGAGGACCGGTTTCTGAGAGCTCTAAGATCTGAATTACTCAGAGTGCTAGAGGTGTCTGGAGAATGCACTCTGTTGATTAGAAAATACTATGAAGTCAACTTCAATTCAAAGGGTTTTACTGCATGGCAGTGGAGGGCAGGTGTGCCAGTAGACAAAACACGAGATTATTGTCTGTCTATCCTGTAGGTTCAAATGAGAAAGAAAACAGCAACTGTTTACCTGCAAATTATGTAGTTGTTTATGGGAAATCAACACTACTGAGCTACTGATTGAGGCCCTGAAAGGGTGCTACATTAGGGCAGATAGTTGAGGCAAGCCTCTGATGATGTTCATTTGGAAAAGAGAGTGACCTGGCCATCTGCATCATTAGATGAACCAGATTGATGATTGTTCTAAAGTGTAGCTGAGTTTTCAGACACTCTGTGAGGATCTGACTCTATCCCAGATGACTTTGTATCACTTCTGAATTAGTAGAGATACGATGATTGCATTGAAAGTCCAAAGCAAATCTGAGCACAAATAACACAAATCTGTTGTCAAGAATTAGCACGTGATTCATGTTGCATATCACTTATGATTTGTTTTCCTAGTTTTTTTTTCATTGCATAGATATGTACCAAGTTGTGAGTTAAATATACAACCTAGACAGTAGCTTTGGAGAGACCGAGGCAATTGTTTCAAGTAGTGATGGTAGACTAAGATTTGAACTTGTCTATTTGACTTTGAAAATTAACAGAAGTTTTCATTCTATTTTGTAATTTAAAATTTTATTTGATATTTTAAGTGCATTATTTTAAAGACCAACAATACCTTTTAAATGGATTTGTGTACTTATCACCCCAAGTCTATGCATCCCAGACATAAAGAGTTGGAGTTTCTTGTTTGGGTAGATGTGTTCATCAGGGTATTGGGAATACGGTATCAGTGGCGTTCTTATACTTTACAGAGTGCAAGAAAGTAGAAGTGCGCCTTTGCTCTGTAACAAGGAACGATCATAATCTTTTCTTTAGAAGGCAATCTTCTAAAAAATGACATTTATTTATGTATTTATTTTAGTGTGTGTATGTGTGTGTGTGTGTCTATGTGTCTGTTTGTGTAGGTCAGAGGACAAGTGGAAATCAGTTCTCCTTTTCTACCATGTTTGTCCCAAGGATCAATCTCAGGTTGCCCAGGTTGGTGGCAAGTGCCTTCACTTGCTTAACTATCTGGAAGGCAGTTTTGAGGAAGAGTTTTGAGTGTTGAATGCCATCTGCCCCCTTGTTGATGGGGCTCCGCTGACTTTCTGAATTCCGTGTCTGTGTCATTTACTGGAGGATGAGAAGTGTATTCCTGGGAGCGGGTGAAGGAACGCAGAGGCCACCAGTGCCATTCTGTGATGACAGTGGCCCCTGTGCCCTGCGGCGGGGGCCCCATGGACATATAGAGGGTTTCACAAAAAAGAGTGTCTCTCTGTTTTTCCACACTGAGTGATAGTGGATACCAATGTGGGATCAGAGCAGGCACAAGGGATGGGCATAAGGAAAGGTTTCCATTCTATGGAAACAACAAAGTGTGATGGACACACTATTATAGGCAGAAAGACCACAGGTATAGAGCAAGGTGGTTGTTGGGAATCTGCAGTGCTGGACAGAGGAGAGAGTCAAGGTAGCAGCCACTGGAGACCTTCGGGCAGGGAAGAGTGCACTGTTAATAGCGCAGTGGAATCACTTGTGACATAGGGTCAGTCTTCAGAATGTGAAGTAAGGCCCTCATAATAAAATAAATATACAATTTTTTCTTTTACAACTAAGATGATGTAGCTCATCTAGATCCTAGATACTTCCAAAACAAACCTGTCAAATAGAAGAATACAAGCCAGAAAATGAGCCTTGTACTTTGAACAGTAAAATATTAATATAAGTAAATATGTCAGCTTAATGTATTTATATATTTAATAAATATGTCTTCACATTTATTGATCTGTTCATCTATTTATTTATTTACTTACATGGCTGGAGATGGAGCTAAAAGCCTCATCCAAGCTAGCTAAGTACTATACTACTGAGCCAAAGCCTTAATTAGTATAAGTGTCCATGTGAAGAAGCCCCTCAGGGCACTCCTCCAGGTTGAAAGATGATTCAGGTTTACCTATTATGTACTAGGGAATCAAGTAATGTCATGTCCAGCTTACCACCAAAATATTTAAGTCAACAAGATTTTTATCAGTTTGTGAACTCACTGAAGTGGTCAGTGTTGGCTGTGTGTTTTGCATTTGGTGGGGGAGTTCGTCTCTCGCCTGGAAAGAATGTGATATAAAGGCCCATTTATTCTGCATCTCCCCATGTGGTCATTTGGATTTCTCTCCAGCTTTTTGGGGTCATGATTATTGTGTTAGGAGCAGGCGGCTGCATCTCTCTCTCACTCTCTTTTTCTCTAGTAATTTAGCAGTTAGGTCATAAGTCTTCCTGTAAATCATTTTCTTTTTCAGCGAATTGATGTGGTGCATGGCCATTTTAGCAATTCAGATTTTACAGAGAGGCATTCGTAGGGAGGCCCAATATCATAGCTGGATAGAAATTCTTTTGTTGCTTCTTTAGAAATCCAATCTTGAATGATGACCTTCTGGTGAAAGGCTGCTTGCAGTTGTCATCTGCTTCCCCAAGAGGAAAGTGTCCCTCCCTGCAAAATGGTCATAGGTTGCCTACATTACATAAATTGCAACAGATGTTGACAGTGTCTTTGGAAGGTGACCCATGACTTTCTGCATATTGGAAGTGATGACAGTTCTGTATCTAAAATTCTAGATATTGTCGCAATATTCGCTGAACTGTCAAAGCCCTTTGGCTGTCACATGCACCCGTCACGGTAAAACATGTACTGAAACAGAAGGAAGGTCACCGTTGTCCTGCCACTGAAGGACCTGGGGCAATGGAGGGAGTTCTTAGCAAACTGGCTTTCTTAGTCATGGTGACTGACTTAAGAGGCTGCTTCATTCAGCGCTGCTTTAAATAAATATTGCATTGGTTTTCTAAACCCCCCCAAGGGTTTTTCAAAGAAGGGAATCGTTCTTAGTTTTACATTAAAATGTGATTGACTCCCCTGTTCTGTGGGAAGAAGAGCAGCAGAAGGTTTCGACCCACACACCTGTAGAAGGAATTCTTTCGGATTACCTGTAGACCTCCCAAGCCACTTCTCTTCAGATGTGTTGAAATTTAGAGTTTCAGTGTGTGGATAGGTAATGCACAAGTACTGTGTGTTTCTGTTTTCTTGCCACGCCATATGTAAATCTAAATCGTCTAAGAAGGAAATCCATGCTAAAAGAGCTTAGTGTCAACCACCCACCCCCATGCGCATATCAATTCACAGTGAGGTAGGTGCACACTGTTTTTAAATTGTCTGCATTTAAACCAAAGAAGAGGTGATCCCCAGAGGACAGGCATTTCAAATGAGCTCTGCTTCAGGGCAATTCCTTTACCGGTTAGCTTGAATCCATTCTGTACAGCTAATAGTCTCCTTTGTAAATTAGATATCTATAATATATTGCACACACATGTATACATATATGTGTGTGTATGTATATGATATATGTGTATATACATACATATATATACTTGCACAGACACACACACGCACACACATATGAAGAGGAACACTAAACTCTTTCCACAGCCACCAGGTTTCAGTGCCTGTAATTGGCACCTCCTGCACCATCTCGGGAAATCCAGCTGTTCTTCCCCGTCAGACGTGATCAAATGTTTCAGAAGAAGAGGAGGAGATCATTTCTTCCTTCCTACTTTAAATTCAGTTTGTATTTTGGATCCAGGAACTCACACGCCATCTGTTTTCCCACTCTGATCATACTTCACAAGTCTCCTTAGCTCTGGATCTCCAGGAGCAACATCTGCAGTCTGGATCCCACTGGGAACCTCATCATGGATGCTTCACTTCGGTTGTTTACCCGTGCCCATATTCCTTGAAGTGTTCAAAAATGAGGTATACGCATGCCAGGATGAGGGGAAAATTAGGTTTACAAAGCTAAAATTATAATCAACTGCTACAGAGACTGTTTTCAAAAGTGCTTTGGAAAATGGCTTCCTCTGCACATCTCTTAGACAAAATAACCCCAAAACTCTTCATTTTAGAGAACTAGATAGAATTATTATTTTTCAGGAATGTGTGATGAACCCCAGATAATTTCAAATAAACTTATGTTGTTACCATTGCTATCATTAGTACTATTATTGTCACGCCTTTTATTTTGAGATAGGGTCTTCCTTTATAGCCCAAGCTTTCCTCAAGATCATGTGGTCCTGCCTCAGCCTCTTTAGAGCCAGGTTATAGGTGTATACCACCACATCTGTCAAAGCCAAGCTTTGCTAACTAAGGCATTTGTAGAACTATCTTCACGTTCATTATCTATTTTTATTAAGAAAATTTTAAATATAATCTTTTCTCATTTTACATAGCTATCCCCCTCCCACTCCTCCTGCTCCGCCCTTCCTCCACCCCCATCCACCACCTCCATCCACTCCCCAGAAAGGGTGAGGCTTCTGAGATGTTCTAGTAGTGAACTGGTAGTAACTGCTGCTGTTTACTCATTGCCTACTTCTGTAAGTGCCACACACATTTTCCCCTCTGTCTACAATTCTCAAAAAAATCCTGAAAATTAGAGATGATGCCTTATGCTATGTTAAGAAATTAGGGGTGGACCTGAGCCCCACTCCCTCCCCGTCTCCAGAGCCTACATCTCTTGCTATATGTAAGTACAGAAAGAAAAATAAAATCGCGAATTGAAGGAGCTTAGAATGCACCAGATTCCTTCGGGGTTTTCTTTTCGATAAGGAAGGACCCCAAGCAGCTGTAAGAAACAGAAGTCGAACAAGGCAGCGATTGGCCATGTCAGCTGACAGAACAATCCTGCTCAGTTGCATCTCCTTTAGTAGTATTTTCCATCTGTCTCCTCTTTCTGCCCTTTCTATTATTGGGGCTGGGGGGTTAAGTCTCTGGCATTATAGATGCCATTGTCTGCCTGCTGCTTTTGGAATCTTCCTCTCCATTGAGTTTCCTCCAGACTTTCAGGGTTTGCAAATACACAGGGTACACTCTTCTTCACACATGTTGACTTTACAGTCTGCCTTTGACTTCTCAAGTTTGTTCCCGTCTTCTCAGCAGACTAAGAAAGAAGAAAGATATCAGTCCCTCTTGGTGCTCATGGAGGGGGAATTGTGTGGTGTGGAAGAAAGCCAGCATAAATCATAAAATGGTTCAGACCCAAGAACCCTACAAAGGAAATGTCTGACTGTGATGACTATAAAATTTTTTATTAAATTTGAGAATAATGACATTGTAGTAGTTTCCTGTGTGCTAAGAACTTTGCATACCACTGAAGTACTATAACTCGTTTATATAATGTTTCCCGAATCATACCCACCCTGCTTCTGTTCCCCCAGAACCTTCCCAACATGCCCTTCCCATCTCCACGGTCTTGGTTTTAATAGCTCGATGAGTTGAATTAGTACTGCCTTCATGTCTAACATTCTTTTAAACTGAAATGGATGTACATAAATGTTTCTTTTAGTATATAATGGCATTATTAATGTGTTGCCCAAAGTTGTAACTGTACGAACTGGAAAAATTAGGTTTCATCTGAAAAAAAGAGCTAACTGAAAGGATTGTTGTAATGATTTAATTGTGGTAGGACCATTCATTGTGGGCAACTTGTGATTCTGATGTTTCATTCTTGGACTTGGTTGACTTTGCCTGTAGGGGCAAGTACTTTTCTTTTGACCATACGACCTGTGTCATAGGTAGCTGCTTTTCTTGACTATTACAGCACAAAAATCAATATAGAGAATCTATGAAAGGATGGCTATAGTTTGTCGAGTAGCACATAATGCTTATTTGTACCTGTTAATGTGTGTGTTTCTGTGTATGTATGTAATTGTATGACGATTATATAAAGAATAGTGCCAGATTTGACTCATGGACTACAGCTAACCCCTTCTCTTAGTTAGACATTAAATGTGTCCATCAGCTTACTCAGATTGTTTTTCATATCTAATTCATGGTTGCTACTGAATTACTTTTTCTTAAAAGGCCAGAGATGATGTTCACTTTTGGGTGTGTCTTCTTTGCTGTGGTGCACATGGCAGTTACGTCGCTGTGAGTATATGTAAGTGTGACCTAGTGTGTAACGACAGGAGAGCCCGTAGGGTAGCTTTTGCAGAAAAGGCTCTGGGTAATTGAAATGATAGCCGTTTAGGAGATCAAGCACGCTACGCTACCAAAGACTGGGAAACTCATGTCTGCACAGGCCTACTACAACACACTATCAGAGTTGATCTGGTTGGAACCAAGAGAAGCAAAATGCTGATGCAAAAACTGGGTATCATCTGATGCTAGTGTTGGCAACCCGTCACATCTCCTTAACCCCTTCGTTCTTACATGGACAGCAGTGTTTCTTCTTTCGCCTTGGGCAATTACCTAGATGAATTACCTACCAATTACCTGTTCATGATGTTGTAATAAGGAGAAAGATCTCGTTTAATTAGGAACTTGTCAAAGAAGAGAGAAAGACACTGAGGTGGTAACAACGGAGGAAAAATCAGTGCAGATTGAGGAAAGGTTCTGTTTCTGAATAAGAGGACAAAAAGCCTCCCCTTTCTCTAGTCCACAATGACCTAAGTTCCCCAGCCCCTCTATCTGCATTAAGATTTGCATCTCCCTGCCTCCCCTGGCAATTTAGTGCTACTTATGTATTCTTACCACCCTGCACCCACAGCTTCATGCTGAGAGACTTAGACATTCCTTTGGCTTTCTGTGCCTGCTGGAGGAGTGGAGGAAGATATTCACTGACTTCTGAGATTTGGAGGAGCTGTAATTCTTAACATACCCAGTACTTCCATTTAGGTCACTCTGAAGCTTTAGGACGCTTGCTTGCTGAGGAGGGGGTCTGACTGCGTGCACCATGAGTGTTTGCTGAAGGACCTATTCAGGGATAGAGAGGAATGTGCTTAGAATCTTACTATAATTCTAAGTTTAACATTTGCTACTGGTATAGGAAGTTACTTCCTTTTAGTTGCCAATATGTGTTGGACTTAAGTAAATAATTTATTTTCTGGGGTCAACTACTTATCATTATAATGAAACTCAAATGTGAAACATAAAATCTATTGTGATTTATTATTTACTAGAATGATTTACTTTTGAGACACTATCTCACGGTATACTCCTGGCTGTCCTGGAATTTTTTCTGTAGCCCTGACCACATTCAAAGTCACAGAAGTCCATCCCTCCAAAGTGCTGAGGTTAAAGGTCTGTGTCACCACACCTGGCTGTTAGAATTATTTAAAGGCAAGTCTTGTTAATATCTAAATTCACAATACTGTTCACAAATTAATTAGGGTTTATCTATTATTATAAAATGCACATTACAATCCGTATCTGTGTGAGTGCTGGTTTGTATGGGGAGAGAACTCCATAGGCTCATATATTTGAATGCTTTGTCTGCAGTTGGTGGAACTATTCTGGGAAGGCTTATGAGGTGAGGCCTTGTTGGAGGAGGTGTGTCTCTGGGGATGAGCTTTGAGGATTCAAAATCTCGCAGCAATTCCTAGTGTCTTTAAGTAGGTTGTCTCAAGATGTAAGCTCTTAACTACTGCTCCAGCTCCATGAATGTCTGACTGTCTGATGCCATGCTCCCCTACCCATGATGGTTATGGATTCCAACCCTCTGGAATTGTGAGCCCCAAATTAAATGCTTTCTTATGTAAGTTGCCTAGGTCATGGTGTTTTGTTATGTTTCCCTTGTGATCCTTAAGTATGTCTATTTAACTTATGTGTAAGTTAAAAAAAGACTCATGTTATGGCACAGTATTTGAAACCTTATTTTCACTGTTTGCTTTTTCCTTTTTTATTGAGTTATACATTTTTCTCTGCTCCTCTCCCTTCTTCCCGTCTCCCCTTCTTCCCTCTTCCATGAACCTCATTCTCCCAATTTATTTAGGAGATCTTGTCTTTTTCTCCTTCCTATGTAGATTAATGTATGTCTCTCTTAGGGTCCTTTTTGTTGTCCAGTTCTCAGTATTGTGAATTGTGGGCTGTTTTTTCTTTGTTTTATGTATGTCTAAAAGACACTTATAAGTGAGTACATATTATATTTGTCTTTCTGGGTCTGGGTTACTTCACTCAAAATGGTTTCGACTAGATCCATACATTTGCATGCAAATTTCAATGTCATTGTTTTTTATTGCTGAGTAGTACTCCATTGTGTAAATGTATCATATTTTCTTTATCCATTCTTTGGTTGGTGGGCATCTAGGTTGTTTTCAGGTTTGGGTTATTACAAATAATGCTGCTATGAACATAGTTGAGCACATGTCTTTGTCGTATGATTGAGCATCTTTTGGGTATATACCCAACAGCAGTATTACTGTGTCTTGAGATAGATTGTTTCCTAATTTTCTGAGAAATTGCCATACTGATTTCCAAAGCCTTTATCAACTTGATCTAAACCCCTTTCATATGGGAAGATGAAACTTCAATTGAGAAATGTCTCCAAAAGATTGGCTTGGAGACAAACTTGTGAGACATTTTTCTCCATTGATTCTTGATATGGGAGGGCCCAGTCAATTGTGGGTGGTACCTCATCTGTCAGGTGGGCCTGACACATTGTGTAAGAAAACAGGTTGAGCAAGCCATGGAGGCAAGCCAGTAAGTAGCACTCTTCCGTGAACTCTGCTTCAGTTCCTGCCTCCAGATTCCTGTCCTGACTTCATGATGGACTATAGGCTATAAGATGAAATAAACCGATCCCTCCCCAAGTTGCTTTTGGTTATGGTGTTTGTCAGAGCAACAGAAAAACTATTAGACCATGTAAAAATTAATGTTGCTTCATATATAATACTCAAAATTAACTTTAAAAAGACCTGTATGCAAGAGCTAACACCATGGAGGTCTTAAAATAGAGAACAATATATAAGACAGAGTATTTGATGATCTCGTGAACATGTAATAGCAAAAGACAGATAAGAAAAAGGCAGATCTATGGAAATTGATCAAGTTATGGTTCTTATGCCAAAGAACAGTAACAAAAATGTGTAAAGACAACCTGCAGAAGGACACCATTTGACAATCTTATCTGATAAAGCTTTTATGTCTTAACTGCATAATGAATGCTCATGAAAATGTGTGTAGACCAAGGATCCAGTATAAAGAGGTGGGCAAAGGATTTAGATTAGTGTGGAAAACCACAGAAGATACAGTAAGCAGCCAGGGAGCGCATAAAAAAATGCCGAGCTTTGATTCACAGTAAGGAAATGCGATTCAGAATTGTAATGAATGTAATTCATTCATAACAAGTGGAAAATTAACAGGCACAAGTATTGCAGCGGACGGGGAGGAACTGAAGCTACCGAAACTGCTGCTGGAGACACAGCATGCTGGGGAGACAACTTGATAGGTTCAGGGAAGAGCAATCTGACATCTTCCCATCCCATTCCCACACTCACACCCACAGAAATTAGGATAGATGATCACACACAATGTTCCTGTGCATGTTCCTAACAGCTTTACTCATTGTACAGAATCACAGACAACATACATGTTCATCAGCTAAGGAATAAAGCGACATGATGCACACAACTAAGCAATGACCGTTCTGATACCGTATGGCCACACGGGTGAACTGAGGAAAGGATTGTGCCGACTGGAAGGGGCCAGAACAAAGAAGGCCACGTGTTAATTGATGGTATTGATAAAGACTCTAGAACAGGTCACCAGACAAAACAAAATATAGATGAGTACTTATACGGGATTTTAATGGAAGGTGATAAGAAAGGGAATGTCTTTGGGTAATGAAAATATTTTTGGATTACATAATAGTAAATTCTGCAAAGCTTTGTGGATATAGAAAGGCCTCTGTGAATTTATCATAGATGTTTAAAACCCTGAAATTTGTAGTATCTAAATTATGGGTTATTAATAAAAAAACAGTTTCCTGTTGACTGCATCATGTTAGCGTCTAAGAGAAATTGCTCACAGGTCGTATTTACTGGGGCAACAAGACATTTCTCAGTTTTGAAAGAGGCTGGATTAACTTGCTGAGATTAAGACTACTAAGGGGTTGAGAGAAACCCAGGGTTGCACGGAGTTAACCTACAATTACGGCAGACATGTTCATGTGAGCCCCATTTATAAAGCTGAGCCGTGCTGATTTGTCTTTGATTTTATGTATGTGCAGAGGTGCCCTTTTAAAGTCTTTGCCCATGAAGTAATTTATTTTAGTCAGTTCACTCCAGGAGGTTTGCTCAAGAGATGAGGCTTCAAATGTATGATGTAACAGGCTCAGTTTGACCATTTAAACAATGCTGTAATTGAGGGTTTTTGTAGTGTGTGTGTGTGTGTGTGTGTGTATGTATGCGAGAGACAGAGAGACAGAGAGACAGAGAGACAGAGTGTAAGTGTGTGCTTGTGTGTGTGCGTGTGTGTGTGTGTGTGTGTGTGTGTAGTTCATAGGTCCTTACGTGTTGCTCATTATATGATGATCACTTTATTGTTACTTTTAAAATTTTATTATATTTACATTGTGTGTGTGTGTACGCACGTGCGCGAGAGAGAGACAGAGAGTGTGTGTGCTTGTGTGTGTTTGTGTTTGTGTGTGTGTGTGTGTAGTTCATAGGTCCTTAAGTGTTGCTCATTATATGATGGTCACTTTATTGTCATTTTTAAAATTTTATTATATTTACTGTGTGTGTGTGTGTGTGTGTGTGTTGTGTAAGCATGCACATTATCATGGTGTACATGTGGATGTTTGAGGACATCTTGAGGGAATGAGTTCTCTCTCCTTCCACCATGTGGGTCTTGGGTATTCAACTTGAGTTTTCAGGCTTGGGGATGGGTGATATTTACTGCTGAGCCATCTTGCTGTTAACTTCACAGGCCTTTTTTGTTTGTTTGTTTTTGTTTTTTTTGTTTTTTACAGAGTCTGTTAGTAGTCTGAGATTGCCAGTTGAGCCAGACTAACTGGTTAGGAAGCTACACTGGGATTATTAGGGTATACCGTCAAGCCTGGCTTTTTAATTTCGATTCTGGGAGTATGGGTGAAATCCTTGTGTTTTTACAGTGAACACTTTACCAACTCAACCGTCTCTCTAGCCCTAAAGACTAATTTTCTTCTTCCACTTGGTTGACAGGTAACATTTGTGCATATTTCTAGGATTCAATGTAATAGCATGACCCAGGTGTACAGTGTGCAGTAGTTAAATCAGGGTGTTTATTATGTACATCCTCTCAAACATCATGTCTTTGTGTTGAACATTCAAATTCATTCCTCACTGTTACGGAACAAATACAATGTTATTAATTATAGTCACTTGTTTGAGAACCCTGAAATTTAATCTATTCACATAATTGTATTGTGCTTCTCATGTTGCTGTAACAAAATGACAAAAGCAGCCTAGGGAAGGAAGGATTTATTGTTCCTTAAAGTTTGAGTGTGCGGTCCATTGTGGTGATGAATTACTGGTGGCAGGAGCTTGAGGCTGAAGTTCTCATTGCAGAGGCTGGAGTTCACATTGCAGAGGCTGGAGTTCACATTGCATCTGCAATCAGGAAGCAGAGAACTAGGAAGGAGAGCCATGCTCAGCTATTTTTCTCCTGCTTATGAGCCCTAGGACTCAAGTCTAGGACATAGTGTCACCTACTTTTAGGGTGGCTTTTCCCACCTCAGTTAACCTGATCAGGATAGTCCTTCTGAAGAATACCCAGAGCCTGTCTCTTGGATGGCTGTAGACATTATCAAGTCAATGATTCAAGTTGAAAACGGTAGTAGCTGTAGTTTTGTACCGGATAACCAGCCCTTTTGCTAATATCTCTCTTGCTTTCTTTCCCAGCTGCCCTAACTACTGTTCTACTCTCCACTTAGGTGAGATCAGCTAATTTAGGTCCCACTGCTGGGTAAGACCATGGAGGATTTGCTTTTCTATACCTGACTTATTTTCTTTAACAGGATTGGGAATATTGCTACAAATGACAGGGTATCATTCTATTTCATGGTTAGTGTTCTTGTGTGTGTGTGTGTATGTGTGTGTGTGTGTGTGTGTTCATGTCTGTCTGTCTGCCTATCACCTATCATTATGTTTTTCTTTGTCATTAATTATTGTGTTGATTTTGTTTTTACTTAGCTTCTCCCACAGCAGAGTTGGTTTTATATATTGAAAATACATTTTTATGCAATTTATTCTGAACATAGTTTCATTACCCTCATCTCCTTCTACATTGTCCCACTTCCCCACCCTTCCAACTTCATGTCTTCTTTCTAGAAAACAAATAAGAAAATAAAAACTCATATAAACCAGAATAAAGAAAAAACAAGCAGAAAAGAAGCATGTGAAACATACATTCACACACACACACACACACACAGATACACGCACATACCATAACACACAAAATTGTAAACCATAATATACCAGCAAAAGACCGGAAATGTAAAAAAAAAGGCTAAAATAAAGCAATGTAAGGTAAGATAGTTCAAAAATACCATTGAGTTCATTTTGTGTTGACCTTCTACTGTTGGACCTCAGACCTACCTTTAAGTGTGGTTTCTATACCCAGTGAGACTTCATTGCAGAAAACTTATTTTTCATTTGTGATTGGTTGACAATTGGAGACAGCTTCTGGGCTAGGGATAGGGCCTCATATCTACTTCTCCATCTGAGCACTGGGACCCAATCTGGCTTGGACCTATGGAGGCCTTGTGCATGCTGTCGCTGTCTGTGTGCATTCATATGTACATCTGTCCTGTTGTGTTTGGAAGATAATGTTTCTTTGGTGTCATCCATTTCGTCACAGATATTGAAAGGACAATTTCAGCTACACAGGAACACACACACACACACATAAAACAAGTGTACGAAAACAATTCTGAATAGTAGAAGAACTGTTGGGGGTGTTACCATTCCTAGACTCAAGTTGTACTATCTAGTTATAATATAAAGACAGCATGGTATTGATATATAAACAGATGTGTTCTTCAATGGAATAGAGTTGAAAATCCAAACATAAGTCCAGAATCTTATAAACATCTGATTTTTGACAACGAAGTCAGAAATTCACACTGGAAAAAAAGACAGCATCTTTAACAAATGGTGCTGGTCAAACTGGATAGCTGCATGTAGCAGATTAAAAATAGATCCATTCTTCTCACCCTGCACAAAACTAAATCCCAGTGTATCAAAGACCTCAACATAAGACCAGATACACTGAATCTGATAGAACAGAAAGTGTGGGGGTAGTCTTGAACTCATTGGCAAGACTTTCTTTTTTATTTTATTTATTTTTTTAAATTTCATTTTACATTGCATTCACAGTTCTCCCTGACCCCTCTCCCTGCCACCCCCTGCCTCACCCCGAGCCCACTCTTCCTGATGGATAAGGGCCCCCATGGGAAATCTACAGAGTCTGGCACATTAAGTTGGGGCAGGACCAAGCCCCTCTCCACTTCATTAAGGCTGATCATAGCATCCCACCACAGAGCTCAGGCTCCAGTAAGCTAGCTCATGTATCCCGGATAGATCCTAATCCTATTGCCAGGGATAGATCCTGGACTCAGAGATAGTCCAAGCATCACCACTGTCTTCCACATATGGAGGGCCTAGTGTGGTCCCATGGGGACTCCACAGCTACTGATCTAGAGTTCCTGAGTTTCCACGAGCTTGGTTCAGCTGTCCCTGTAGATTTTTCCATCATGATCTTGACCTCCCTTGTTCATATAATCCCTCTTTCCTCTCTTTGACTGGATTCCCAGAGCTCAGCCTGATGCTTGGCTGTGGATCTCTGAATCTGGTTCTGTCAGTTGCTGGATAAAGGCTCTAAGATGATAGTTGGGGTATTCACCAATCGGATTACAGGGGAAGGCCAGTTCAGGTTGCCTTTCCACTATTGCTAGGAGTCTTAGTTGGGGTCATTGTGTGGATTCTTGGGAATTTCCCTAGCACCAGCTTTCTCCCTGATCCCATAGTATCTCTCTATGTCAAGATCTCTCTTTCATTGCTCTCTCACCCTGTCCCTCGCCCCATAGGAAACCAATAGCACAGGTCCTAAGAGCAATAATTAACAAATGGGACCTCATGAAACTGAAAAGATCCTGTAAGGCAAAGGACACCACCATCTGGATGAAGTGGTAGTTTGCAGAATGGGAAAAGATCTTGACCAAGTATGCATCCAATACAGGGTTGATATCTAAGCTATATAAAAAGAACCAAAAAACTTGACTGGGCGTCAAGAAAACAAATAGTCAAACTAAGGTGCCAATGTAAACAGAGAGTTCTCAAAATATGAAACATAAACATCTGGGGCAACACTTAAGAGAAATGTTCAGCATCCTTAGTCATCAGGGAAATACAGAGTCAAATAGTCATTCATTCTTTATTCATACTGAGATTGATTTAATAATTTGGCTATGACAATGAATACTCTATTACAAAAGCTATGAAAATGGTGATGTCTCCTCATTACATAAATTGCCATTTTTTTGGTAATATACCTAATAAAGGAATGGCTGAGTATTATGGAACTTCTAGCTATAGCTTTTTTAAAAAGAAATTTTATATAGTGGGGTGCTAAATTACATTTCTACCAGTATTTATTTTATGCTTGAAGCTGCGTGAATTCTATCTCTTCTGACAGGTTCAAGGTGATGTTTCATTATGGCTATAATTTTCATTTTCCTTATGACTAGTGATTTTGAGCTCCTTTTTTAAAAAAAAAAACACATACTTGTTTGGCCATATTTTTTTTGTGAGAAATTCTCCTTTAAATCATTTGGCCATTTTCTATTATTTTTCTGTCATTCATCTGAACGGCTAGTATACTTTTTATCCCTTGTCAGAAATACAGTGTGCAAGAATTCTCTTTTCTTCTTTAAATGCTCCCTGCAGTCTGTTACTTCTGCTGTGTAGGACCCTCTTAAGCTGAGACATGGGGATCTTCTTTCATTCTTTTGCATCTTCAGGTCTAATTTCCCACCATTGCTAAATGAAAAGGCCATCTTTTCTCAAGTGTGAGTTCTTGGAGCCCCCTTTCTCTCCAGAGTCAGCTGGTTGTAGATATGTGGATTTATTGATCAACATTTGGGCTCCCTTCTCTCTTCCGTGGGGCTCCGTGTCTCTTTTGAGTATTATATGTTCGTCATGTTTTGAAGTTGGTAGTATGATAGTCTCCAGTGTAATTGGTTTTTACCCAGAATCACCTCAGCTATTCAGGGATCTTCTGTATTCCATTTAACTTTTAGCAATATTTTTTTTTCTGTTTCTTTGAAGACATTTTTGGAATTTTGGTAGGGATTTCTTTAAATCTGTTTTCAAAAGTATGGGCATTTTGAACAATTTGCAATTCATGAACCTGGATGCCTTTCATCTTTCGTGTCTGCAATTTCTTTCATCAATGTTTTGTAGTTTCTCTTGACTTCCTTTCCACCTGTTATTTTGTGTGTGTGTGTGTTCCACACTTTTTGATATATTAATATATGTCATAGATGGTGACAATAATGTCCTTAGAATGAGAATCACAGTGGAATATGTTTTCCTCTCATGACTAATCTACTGAATATTGTTCTAATAGTTTAACTATCCACATGCAAAGTTATAGGTATGCTACTAAACCATTGTTAATAAGTAGACACTGCTATAAAAAACTGTTAAAGATTATCTTGTATACTTTATTACCTGGTAAATGTCACCATCACCAACACAGGCATTTCCCTACAAGGTGTGTGTTTGGTCTTAGAGGATAGTCTATCAGTTAATTCGATTGTCATATATAATCTTTGCTCCCCAAACACAATTAATTAATTACATAATTTTTTTTCTTACTGTAATCTTTAAAAAACCCTGTTGGATCTAATCTAAACTAATATTAATCTTACTTTACATATGGAGTAGATAATTTGGGCACAAGTTTTATAAAGTGTGTTTTGTGGGAACTTTAAATCACGAAGAGCAATATTTTAATTATTTTCATACAATAATTTTCTCTTAGTGTAATGGTTTCAGAACTCATCTGTTGCAATTCAAAACTGATTTTCCTTTTATAATAGGGATCAACATGGGTCCTTTTTTTTAAAATAGGGATTGGCAGTTTCCATACTTAGTCTAGTGCCCTTCATGGATGTTGGCTTTGGACTTTACACTTAACTGACTTCTTTGGTATAACAGACAGAGAGTGGTAGAGAGTGGTGAGGTTTGCACACCTCTGGTTCAGGCATACAGCATCTTTCCATCATTTAGCCCTTGTTTATGTAGAGTTCACATTAGACTATTTTGTAACAAAGCTTCAAAAATATTTTATCCCTTTGGGAATTTTTATAATTTGCTAGATAAAAGCAAACGCCTGAAGAAAAACGCAGAAGGTGACACTATATGGTGTCCCCAGGACAGATGTGTTCGAGATAGATCCAAATTTGTCTGTATTGACTACATTTTGCCCTCTTGAAAGCATATAATTTTGTTCCCATATAACCCCGAGCAACCTTTGCAAAGATGTTATTTTAGTTTCCTTAAATTTCTTCAGCTATAAAATCAGGAAAAGAAGACATTCAGATCCTCACAGGGCATGAGAATAATATATACAGTGCTTCCCACATAGGGTTTTGCGTGGAATATATCTTTTAAAGTGGTCTTCTCATCCCTCACTTCCTGCACAAGTTAAGTACACCTCAAAGGAAATTGCAAGTGAGCATCTCTTCATTGTGATCTAGAGACATGCATTTAATATATATTTTAGTGTCTGACTGGCTGGCCCACTATTGTCAGTTTATGGCAGTGAATCCTTGCATAGACTACTGGTCTCAGCACTGTGGAAAGACATGCTAGACATGGAGAAGAGGGGATAAACAAGATCCTCAATTTAAAGATACAATCCATCCAGTTTTTCAGAGTTTTTTTTTTAAGCTTTAGACTTCACTCAGTCTTTGTAGATCACCACTGAAGAAAAGCAATTAACAGTCTTTTAAGCCTTCTTCACTAGTGTTTTTTTAAGGATCTGTCTTCTGTATTACTTTTGACAAATTAATTTTTAAAAACTAGATACCATTGCATATTTCTTTAAGTTTACTTTATGCCTAAAATACCTTTATGGAAATTTTTCCTAGCCATGTTTAAGTTAAGACCCTGGAGGCATGGAACTGGATGTGACCAGCCTTCCATCTTTGCTGACCACTCATTTCTGAGTTGTGCCAGTGTGGGAGGTCCTTCTGTCTATGTGCTGCTTTTAGTGGTTGATGAATAAAGAAACTAGTGTGGTCTATAGCATGGGAGAAGGAAGGTGGAGTCAGAGAGAAGTCATGAAGTCGCCAGAGTCAGACATGCCGAAACTTTAGCCATTGCTCAACAGCTGGAGCATGGCTTCCTGTGGCACTACCAATTCTGAGGAGTGAGGTTGAATCCAAATACTTTCTCATAGGTTGTAATTTGTTATTTTGAATGTTCCTTGTTTCTGGAGGATACTTTACCAAGTAGCCATTATTGCTTAGATGGTTTCCATTCAGAAGAATGCTGGCCACAGAGAAGGCAAGGTAACAGAAGGTCAAGGCAGGATGTTGTGTGGCAGGCAGGACTGAACTGAAGGCAGTCCAGAGGTAGGTTTTAAGTTGCTTATGGGATTAAGAGTAGGGATTTTTCATCTTTAAGCAATGTATATTCTGAATTTTATGTAAATAGTGAATCTCCCTTGATCACTCAAGAGACAATGGCCATTTTTGTGCTTGTAGTTTCAAACATTTGGCAAATGGAAAGAATGATTCAGAGAACTAATCAAGTGCCTGTTTTGGGGGAAAATGGTTCTGCTTCCAAATGGCAAAGGAGTATCATTACTACCTTCTCTGCATTCCAAAACAGGAGACAGATGCTACCAATAAGCAAGAATCAACCCCTAATGCTTATGTTCAACAAAACACATATTATCTCATAGTTCTAATATTTGAATAATCAATCTAATTAGGTAGGTTTCTGTTGACAAAGTCCTATTGTTTAACATGAGGTAATTTTATTTACTATTTTAAACAAACTTCCTTTTGCTAAGGAGCAGAAAGATCAGTGAAAATGTGGCAAGGAAATCTTAGAGACATGAAATAGCAAAATGTCTATTCAGTTGAGTGAAGAGATTTCCATGACCCTCGGGTTAGTGAGAAGAAGGTGCGGAATTATGAACTTCATCCTCACCTGGCTCAGGGTGCCCTCCGGGGAGAGCTTCCTGCCTCTGTGACCTCTGCAGTTAATAATGTCCGTGTTCTCCCGCTGTGTCTTGAGATTCTGAACTGAGAGAGTGTATGCAATTAATGTACATTCTACATGGCACTGTTTTACATGGTCTTCACAAATGAAGACCCAAAGACGTGGCAAATGGTGTGTAGGGGTAGTTATGCATTGTGAGGGGATGCTATGCTATGATACAGCTGTAATTAACTAGACAGGGGCAGTTCAGATTCCGACACCTTCCTGTGTGACATCTGTCATGAGAATCTTTAGGGGAGAAGATGGTGAATAGTCTTCTTGGATTTTGTGGTCCGTTGAGGGGATAATTGGGGAAGACAATCTAAGAGCGCATCCTGCTCCTACCCTTTTCTCAAATGCTATTATGTCATGCTTTAGAGTGTCTGCAGTGGGGAAACCGAATTCTAGTTTAGAATTAGAGCACGCATACTGAGTTAGGGAAGGTGCTTCTTTGCCTGCTGCCATGTCATCCCAGCGGTATCATCACCATGAAGCAACAACCCGATATAACAGCAGCCTGCACTCAGAGTTCAAGTCAAGGAAGATATTCCCGTTTCTAACTGCCAACAACAATGTGCGGTGCTCCTGCACTCTTTAGCTATAGTTGGTGTCAGTGGTTCTAATTGTCCACTTCTTTGTGTCAAGGAGGCGTTCCTCTGTTCCTCCATCTTTCTCCCCTTCCTCCCTCTTTGAGATTTAAGGAAAGACGTTTACTACTTTAGTTATCTAACATACCTAAAATATGTTTGCAGTAAAAGTAGAAATCTACTGTATAGTTGCCATGCATTACAGCTACAGAAAAAGGCTTAGTTCCTAGTTTCTCAGAAACTTACCTGGCAAAGATGAGCGAGTATGGAAGAAGTCAGGCGCGTAGTAGTTTCCTTCACAAACCAGGAGGTAGCCATTGTGCTTGTATGAAATAAGTGGTATATTTGCTTTTGGCTCAGACAGTGTCCCATCTAGGAAAGCAACTGTGTTACTGAAATTCATAAATGAACACTAGCTTGAGCGTAATCATCTTTCCAACCCATATTGTGAGGACAATGTGTTTGTATCTGTGAAAAAATATCTTTGCTCTGCTGGGATTGAACTCATGGCCTCACACATGCCGCTAAGTACAGGCTCTATGTCTAAGCTATTATTCGCAGAGCTTTCTTGCGGTTCCTAAGACGTCGGAAGATAGACCACTGTTATAGAAGCAGTGCTTGTGTTAGCTCAACACTTTCTATTTGAGAATCGACTCTTTAATGTTACCTGTTTTTTTTGTTGTTGTTGTTGTTGTTTCATTGGTCTTTTAATGTTGTCTGGTTATTAACTTGTGAACTTGCTTGGTCTTGGAGCTTAAAAGTCTTCTGAATGCTTCTCAGGTGCATAGTGCCGAGCATCTGGCACTGGGAACTTCTTAGCTGGTTTCCTACATGAAACATATGAAATCATTATCAACAATCATGGCTCATTTTGAACAAGAGGCTTGTGTTTTAATTTGGCACTTGGGCCTGAGAATTGTGTCAGATGGCTTATGTGAATTTCAGAGATCCATGATAGATGCAAAAAATTCCTGGGAGCCTGAGGAGAATCCAAGGAAGTTACTAACAGCTAAAAGCTCTGGTAGCCATGCTCAAGTGACTCAACAAGGAGCACTGTTGCCCCCTAGTGGACACTTAGCAATGTCTGGTGCCCTTTTTGGTTGGCTTGGGAAAGTGTTGTTCTGTCTGCTGTGTAATCTTGCAAATGTCCAAACAGTACCGTGACTAAGAACTTCCTTGCACCGAACGCCAACCGTGGCACAGCTGATAACTCTGCCTCCATCACTCTCGGTTGCCTGCCTGTGGAGGCCATGTGACCACCTGGCCTCCCGTTTCCAATACCATGTCTCCGTTGCCATGATAGACTATATCTTCTTTAAGAGTAAAACAGAATAAGCCTTCCCTCTTTAAATAAAACAAAAATATACAAGAAATACAACCTGAGCATATCCAAAAATAATCTTAAGTATAAAATGTTTCAAAGTACAAGCATATATTGTTTATATTTTACCTGGTAACATAAGGAAATTTTCATGAAAGTTTGATTATCCCTAAATGTACCTGCATATGTCCTTCCTCTCCCCTTCCCATTTATATCCTTTGTTCCCATAGTCAGTTTTGTTTCTGCTGTTATGTCACCTATCTATGTATGGTTTTATGTATTCATAAACTCTAGAACCCACAAATGCAAGGAAAATATGAACTATTGTTAAGCCTGAGATTAACTTAGATTTAGAGTTACTGGATGCAGCTATCTCCAGTTGTCCTCATTTTTCTTCAGAGTATAAAACTATATCAGCCTTGGTGGCTGAAAAAAGTTTTTGATGTGTATATAGACTACCTTTTCTTTATGCAGGCATATGTTGTTAGATAACCTAGGTTGGTTTTTTGTTGTTGTTGTTGTTTGTTTTGTTTTTTCAAGACAGGGGTTCTCTGTAGCTTTGTAGCCTGTTCTGGAACTAGCTCTTGTAGAGCAGGCTGGCCTTGAACTCACAGAGCTCCGCCTGCCTCTGCTTCCCGAGTAAAGGTGTGCGTCACCACCGCCAGGCCCCTAGGTTGGTTTGTAATGTAGCTATTGTGGATATGCTACAGTGGGCAGTGAGATGCTGACCTGCCCTTTTCTGGGTGACTAGCCAGGAGTGCTATAGTTGGGTCTTATGATAGGTCCATTTAAAAAAATTGTTTATTTTTATTTTATGTGTATGACTGTTTCACCCGCATGAATGCATGTGCATGCACCATGTGCACCCTTGGTGCCCATCGAGACCAGAAGAAGGCATCAGATCCCCTGGAACTGGACTTGTGGACTGTTATAAGTTGCCATGTGGGTACTGAGAATAGAGCAGCCCCCATGCTCTTAACCAGGGAGCCATCCCTTAGCTCCTCTACATTTAGTTTAGCTTTGCTTTTGTTTTAAAAACCTATGTACGGTGTTCCATAGTGACACAGCAGCAGTAGATAAGGGTTCTCCCTGTCCACAATCTTGCCAACATTTCTCATTGTTCACTTTTTTAATGACTGCCATTTATGATGGCATCATATGGAATTTCAGTGTAGCTTTCATTTGCATTTCCTTGATGCGTCCTGAAGTTGAAGGGTTTTTCATGTGTTTATTGGACATTTATGTTGTGTGTTTAGAGACCTATCTGCTCCTTTCTTTGGTGTATTTATTGATGAAGTTGTCTTAGTTGTTAGTTTGTTGTGGTTTTTTAGTTCTTTGTAAATTTTAGGTCTTAATCCTCTGCAAAAGGTATAGAGAACGAAGATTTTTCCCTCGTTCTGTAAGCTGTCTTTTCATTCAGTTGACTGTTTCCTTTGCTGTATGGACATGAAGCCTTTAAATCTCATGTCAGTAGATGGCTTTACTTTCTGGTCATCTATAGTCCTATTTAGAAGGTGCTTGCCTATGTCTTGAAGGGGCTTCTCTTCTTTTTTAAAGCCAGTTTTAGAGTTTCTGCACTAAGGTCTTTTGTTCATTTGGACTTGATTGTTTCTGAGGTGATAAGTGGACACCCAGTTTTGCCACACCATTTACTGAAGAAGTTGTCTTTTCTCCTATGCATATTTTTGGCAATACTATAAAAAAATCAGTTAGAAGCTCTGGGGTCTTGGGTTTGTGTCTGAGTTGTCTATTCCATTTCATTGTTCTATATGTCTGTTTTATGATTTCATTTTAGCAGCTGGTTAATATTGCTTTGTGTAAATGTACCGTATTTTCTTTATCTGTTTATCCATTGTGGGACATCTAGGCTGTTATTTAATTTCTAGCTATTATGACTAGAGTAGCAATAAAAAAGGTTGGGCAAGTATTTCTGTAGCAGGATGAAATGTCCTTTGGGCTATGCCAAAGAGCCGTGGTATAACTGGATCTTAAGGTAGGTCGATTCCGATCTTCCTAGGGTACCACTATGCTGATTTCCACGGTGGCTGTACAAGTTTGCACTCCCACCAGCAATGGGTGAGTGTTCTTATTGAAAAGTCAGGCATTATTATTCTAATAGGTCTGCCTTTATGTGTCACTTTGTCTTTTTCCTCTGCAGCTTTTGACATTCTTTCTTTGTTCTGCACATTTAGTTTTGGTTAGTATGTGCTGTGAAGAATTTCTTTTCTGGTCTACTCTATTTGGGGTTCTGTGTGCTCCTTGTACTTTGATAGGCACATCCCTCTTTAAGTTGAGAAAATTTTTCTTCTGTGGTTTTGTTGAAAGTATTTTCTGTGTCTTTGACTTTGAGATCTTCTCCTTCCTCTATGCTTATTATTCATAGATTTGGGGTTATCATAGTATCCCAGATTTTCTGGATGTTATGTGCCTGAATTTTTTTTTGAGATTTAACATTTCTTTGACTGATGTATCTGTTTCTTCTATTTTATCTTCACTGCCTAAGCTTTCTTCCATCTCTTATATTCTACTGCTGAGTCCTGTCTCGAATGTTTCTGTTTAAGTTCCTATATTTTTCATTTCCAGCTTTCTCTCAGTTTGGGCTTTCTTTATTAATTCCATTTCTACTTTATTCATATCCTCTTTAAGGTCCTTGAGCATATTTTGAAGTTTTTGTCTTGTGATTCAACTATTGTACATTTCTCAGGGCTTAGTGTAGTAGGGTTGCTGGACTCTAGTGGAGACATATGTCTTG
>NC_022017.1:19952263-19970028 GCF_000317375.1 Microtus ochrogaster
CATTGATCCTGTTCTTTCTGGTTCTTAGGATGGTATTGTGGCTGCAGATTGCTTGGTAGGAAATGCTTCTGAGATCCAGCCAGGTGTGGCTCTTGGGGTCCAGTTAGAATGTATTTCTAGGTTTTGGAGGCTGATAGCCAGAAATGAGGCTTGGCTAGAATGATGGGGGTGGGGGAGCTGAGAAGACCTGCAGAAGGGAGGAAGGAAAGCAGGGTGTTCCAAAAGGATCCACATAGACCCCGGGGAGTGGTGACAGAGAGGAATGAGAAGCCATGATGGGTAATCTGCAGCAAGCCTGGAGTAATACTAGGGTGTTGGAATTGGAAGAGAGGAGAGACAGTCAAGATCTCCTATCTGATTTCCTGGCAGTTGTGGCTGGTGGGCTTCCAGGGAGAGGCTGAGAGAGTTGGCGCACCAGAGAAAGGGATGGAGGAGTGGAGGGAGGCTGTGGGAAAAGATTTGAGTGATGCCCCAGGAATGGCTACAGAGTGGAACGGGAGGATACAGCAGGTGGTGCGCCACAAAGCTGGGGAAATCTGGAGGGTTGGAATTGGAGGGCAGAAGGAAGAATGAGGATCACCTACCTGATGGTCTGCATGGGCCAGTGCATTCCCAGGGATTGATGTTACTATTATATTTTTATTATTGGGTTTTAAGAATTTAGAACCTGTTTTAACCACATATCTAACTTGCAGTATGCAAATACTTTCCTATTCCATAGGAAATGTTTTTACCCCTTCTGTTTCCTCTCCTGGTGCAGAAACTTTAATTTGGTGTAGTGTCTTTTAATACTTTTTTGTTTTGTTGACTATACCTCTGTTTCATGAAATCATTTCCATAATGAGTATGATAAGACTTACCTTTTGTATTTTTTTTCTAGGAGATTTTACAATCCTAGGTATTTACACTGAAGTCTTTAGTTCATTGTAAGGTGATTTGTGTATCTGGTTTAAAATATGGGTCCTTATTTGTGTGTGTATGTGTTTCCAGTTTGCTCACTAGATTTCAGAGGTGATCCTTTATCTGCTATTATTTTTATCTTTTATTTAGCATGTAATAATGAGTTTCCTTCTGACATCTTCTCTGTATACCTCATCCTTTTGCTAATGTACCTTGTACTGTTGATCCCCCTGTTACTTATTATTGGTACACTCTTAAAGGCCAATTGACTTGGTACTTGCTTTGAATGTATTCCATCAAAAATCAGGTCTTTCCAATGCACTGGTTCCAAATATCATTTTAAAAGAATTTTAAGAAGTGCAGAAGCATTGCAAAGCTAGTACAGCCCAAAGAGTTACCATTTGTCCCATAGCCAGTGCCCCATATTAATAACAGCCTGCATTAGTATGGTAGATGTGTTACCATTAATGAACTGAAACTTACACATCATTGACTAAACTGTGTAACTTTACTCACATTCCCTTGGCTTATTCCTAGTGGGTGCCTCCTGTCACAAGCTTCCATTTGATATATTGCACTCTGTTTACTCATAACAGCACCCTCGGCTTTTCTGAATTGTGTCAGCTTTCAGATATTTCTTGACAGGTATGAAAAGTATGAAAAGGACTGGTCAGATGATATGTGGAAGTCACTACACCCCAGATTTGCTTGAGTTTTGTCTTGTGATTAGAATGGGTAATCGATGTAGCAGAGGAAGACTTAGTGATAAGCAGTGTGTGCACACTGCTGTATGGTATTACTGAATGCTCCTTTAGTCATATGGTCCCTGTTTTTTTTGCTTATGTTCCTTCTCATCTTTGAGAGCCCACCTGCATTCCTTGGTTTGTGGTCCCCATTTCTATCTTACATAGCAACAAGGGAGGGATGAGTTCCCATCCCTTGCGATGCTCTGCTTGACTCCCACCTCGGCTTCTTTACTTGTCTTGTGCTGAACGTGATACCTCTCCCTTCAGTTTTGGCTTTAGGATAAGATGATTGGCTTGAGGTCAGATTATCTAAGATCATCTCCCTTTGTAGAAGTTCTAAACCTGATGCACTTCTGCCAAACCTTCTTTACTGTATAATGTAAGAAAAAGATAAGAGGTGCCCACAATAAAATAAAGATGGCCAACAGCTACAATGGCTCCTAAGATTGTAACTTGGAAATCCTTAGTTGGGGAAGCTGTGCTTTCTGTATTACATTACAGTATACTTTAGGTCAGACTTCCAAACTCTACTATTCCATGAACTATGGCAGCTGGTCCTGAGGTCCTCTATAGTACCGAGAGGCAATTGTCATATTGAACCTTCTCTACAAGCCTACACCCTGTTATTGACTCAAGGTCACTGCCTACAAGCTTTCTTAGAGTAGGAAATGTATTTCAGAGTTCCCATTTCACATTCTTGCCTCTGTTGGGTGGCCTGCTGGCCTGCTGTACAATCATTCTTCAGTTCAGGTTTCCCTACAATCATCTGTGAGAGCTGAAGTTATATTTTAAGTTTTAACGACTATGCCTAAGAGAGCCATGAAACAAAAATGCCTCTGATCTGCAAACCCCTTGCCCAAGGACAGATAGTTCCTGAAATGCTGAAGGCTACTATTTATAGGAGATGACAAGCCACATTCACTCCCCTCATCAAGTTGTTTTGACTCATCTGTACCAGTTGTGCTTGAACACATGTGGACAGGAAGTTCACAGGCAGGAAATATATCAGGATGTATGCTTGTCCCTGATTGGATGTAGGCTGGAGGCGTATGAGGATGTACGCTTGCCTCTGATTGGACCTGATGGGAAAAACTTAAGGTGCTATAAACCCTGATTCAGGGCTATCTTCTGGAAACCTAGAGATGGGCCTGAGTGGAGGCCATCTACCTGGCCAGCATTTAATTAATGCTTGCTTCAAATTTGGCTTTAAACTGTGATAGTGATCTCATTCTCCATCAGTGGTTAAACACATCGAGCCAAGGAATTGAGGTAGGGATGATGGACCACTACTGTTTCCTAGGAGCCTCTTGTCTTCCTCAATTTTCTTTCCTTTGTCTTTAGGAACCAGCTGTTCATGGCAGGGACAGAAACTCCCCTGAGGAACGATAAATCAATGTCTAAATAAACAAATGGCCCAAGATCTGTGAAGCAGAATGGCGAGAGGGAGTAGCACGTGCTCAGAAGGCAGAGTGCCTGCGCTGGCTTTAAAGGCCTGTTTCTTCCATTAAGAGTCTGGATGACGTTTACGATTTAGTTACCTGTTTCGCATCAGTGTCTGCATCCGAATGCATCGTGGTTGGTTAATAGGTATCCGGATGCTAAACATAATGGTGTTCAAATAAAAAATAACTTTTGTTATTGCCACATTATCTTAAAGAGTAGAATTGAATATCCTATCTCTCAGGAGTGGGTGTCCTGGGATGAAATGCCGAGTTGTCCATTTGGGAACTTTTAAAAAGACTTATGGCAAAAATCGGGATGGAGACTGGGATGGGGTATGCGAGACTCAGTACCACTGGCCCAGCCACCAGGGGCTCAGATGTCTCCTCTCAGTTCTGCTCACCTCTCATGTGTAGCTTCCAATCAGAGAAAGAGAGAGAAAACAAGAAGCCGGGAAACAGGCCTCTCTTCTGGCATCCTGGCCTCTAGCGAGGACACTTTCAAAACTGCTGGACCAGGCACTACCCAGGCTGGCCTTGAACTCACAGAGATCCACCAGCCTCTGCCTCTCAAATCCTGGGATTAAAGCTGTGTGCCACCTCTGCCTGTCCTCTGGTGGCTTAGCTTTTCCCTTCTTTAGGCAAGCCTTATTAAAACATAAGCAAAATACCATCATATGGCACTTTTGTAAAATTTCCAGATAAACTGAGACAATCTCTTATATAAGAATACTCTGAGCATATAATTATTATCGTTTGTAAGTCACAAACACATTAACTGCTTTTTTAAAGCTCAATGTTTTTTTTTTTAAGTTAAAGGCTGATTAAAAGAACAAAAGGAAGTATACTAGTGACTTTTTTATTGCTATAAAGAGACTCCATGACCAAGACAACTTGTGAAAGAAAGCTTTTAATTGGGGGTTCACTTGCATTTTCAGCAGGTGAGTCCCTGATGAAATGGTGATGAGAGTGTTGGCAAGCATGCAGATGGCCTTGCAGGTAAGCAGGCAGACAGGCATGCAGACAGGCATGCAAACAGGCATGCATGCAGGCAGGTAGGTGTTGTACTGGAGCAGCAGCTGAGAAGTCACATCTGATTTCCAAGCAGCAGGTAGAAAATGAACAAGACTACACCAGGCATCAGTTTTTGAAACCTTAAAGTTCATGGCTAGTGACTCGCCTTCTCTGGTAGGCCAGACCACACCTTCTAATCCTTCCAAAAGAGTTATACTAACTAAGAAGCAAACATTTGAATATATAAGCTTGTGGGCGGGTGGTATTATCATTCAAACCACCACGTTCCACTCCCTGGCCCCATTACAATAGGCTTATATCATAATGCAAAATGCATTCAGGACATTATCAAAAGACTCCATAGTCTTTCACAGTCTTAACATTGTTTAAAATAAAATCCCAAGTCTCTTCTGAGGCTCAAGGTAATCTCTTAATTGTAAACCCCTGTAAAATCAAGAGGCAAATTAATGCTTTCAACATACAATGATATAGAATATTTATTCATTCTGTGAGTTCGAGACCAGCCTGGTCTACAAGAGCTAGTTCCAGGACAGGCTCCAAAACCACAGAGAAACCCTGTCTCAAAAAAAACCAAAAAAAAAAAAAAAAAAAAAAAAAAAAAAAAAAGAATATATATTCATATTCTAAAAGTGAAGACTGGGGGCAGAGAGGAAGTACTGAACCAAACCTTGAACAAAACCCAGCTGGCCAGAATCCAATCCTACATCTGTATGTATGGTGCCAAAGGGCTTATTAGATTGCTTTTCAGATCTCCCTGTTTCTTCCATCTTTGTTGACTGCAACATACTTCTCTGTCTCTTGGGTTGGTTCCCTGCTATCTGTAGCTCTCCTTCACAAGGGACTCGGTCACCTTCAACATCCTGGGCTTTCCAACTCAATGTAACTCCAACTCAAGATCTTCAGAACGTCACACAGTGGCCTCTCTGGACCTCCATAGAGGGACTCTGCTGCTGTATGCCACATATCTGCCCTCAGCATCTTTCCTTAAACTTGGAGGAAGATTCCACAACCCCTTATTGATGTATCCTTGATGTTAAAGTCAGAACCGCTGTGGCTGGAGTTGCTAAATTCGTCTGCTTTCTTGTAATGAAACCTGGCCCTGCTTTAATTACATTGGCATAAGCTTTGCTTTGTTGATGCTCTTTAGGGACAGATAATTCCTTAGCTAAGTTCTTTTCACAAGCCACAGGATTAGCTGGGAGGGGTCTTCCCCTGAGGGCACCAATCCTTTATTTCATCTGGCAATAGGCCTTTCCTTAGGCCTCTGATCTCCAGGAGCACTAGACTTGGCTCCAACATTAAATGTCCTGGTGTTCCTTTTTTCCTTTGACTATACATTTTGTATTCTTTTTGGGTTACTTGCTCTTTTTCACTATAGATCTACATAAGAGTGATCAGTGATAACCACGCGATATAGTTCATATTAAGTTTTCTTGAAATCTGCTGTTTACAGCCATGATATTGCTAAACTACATATTTGTCAGATATATCTCTAGTGTGGCCATGACTATATTTTTAAAATCTTCTTAAATTCCTCTATGTGAGGACAAGAAATATAGGCAGCAGGGTCATGTGCTTAGCAATTGCAAGTCCCTGGTCTCAAGTAACTAGCATCTAACAGAATAAATGAATATGTGTTTATATAACAAAGTAGGTGGGAACAGAAAACAATGTCTTTGTCTTAAAACAAGGTTCCTTAGACTTTGTATACATGTAACCCTATTTTTCTCAAGAAGTATTTGCATGACCTTGGATATGTCCACATACATGAAGCTAATATTTACTGATAATAAAAAGAAATGTATTTTAGAGCAATTTATTGTCATGAATGTAATTATAAACCAAGTGTACATACTGGTGAGACAGATGACTTATTATGACAAAAGAACCAAATCTTGGCTGACATTTGATTCTGCTGAACCAGAGCATCTGTAACACGCTTTGGAGTTCATCAATATTTTGATTTTGTCATCAATTCTGAGACTGCTGTGTCACCTACATATGTAGCACAGCATGGCAGAAGTGTATCTAAGATCATTTCAGAAGTTGTTGGCAGTTCTGTATTACCCTACCCAGAAGACAATGAACAATAATTTTCATGAAACTCAACAACTCAAACAGAAACTTTGAAAACAAAATTTACTAACAGAGTACAATCTAAAGCTCTATTAATTAGACACAGTCTAAAACATTATAGTAGGAAAATAGTCCAAGTCTTTGGCTCTTGTAAATTAAACTCTTATATTTCTATAAGAGAAAAACACTTTGTATATACAACAAAACATGAAAATTTATAACATACAATAATCTTGAGCCAAGAAATTTCAGGCAATATTTTTTAACATTGAATGGCATGACAGCCTACATACACAGTGCAAAGTGTTTGTGTTTGGTGCTCAGAACCAAGGTTACAGTTAAGTCCCCAAATGCATCATGGTCAACCACTACCAGAAACATTTTTGGATTAATTGAACTTTTGATTTTGAATAAATTTTGATCATTATTTATTCAGAAAACTTCTACTATTTCCAATTTTCTTAAGACCTCCAAATTTGGCTATGTACCCCCTGTGGGATTTTGGCCCCCAGCTTAAGAAGCTGGGGTCTATAATATGCTGATAGCCAGGAAAAAAGGGGGGGGGCATGAACGTTACATTAGTAATACCCATTTATTTATTTTTTGGGAAGAACTGAGGCTTTTCCTGATTCTGATATCTGAGATTCGATCTGTCTAACTAGTGCCTTAGAATGAGATATGAGGTAGCTTGTGGACTTATGAACATGTTCTCAAATAATAAACTTGCATTCTCTGTTTTCATATTTTTCTTAAAGCCGCTTCAAAAATAACAATATTTTGAGTAAAATTCCACAGGATGTACAATTTATTCATCCTTACTGATATTTTTTACTTATCACAAACACCCATCTCTCCTCTACTGTGTTCATTACTTTTCTCACGGCTGTGACAACCTGCCTGTCATCAAGAATTCATAAGCAGGAAGGTTTTCTTTACGTGGCTGCAGGAGTCTCAGACGTTTATGACAATGGAGGCGAGGGTGTGGCACGGTAGTTCGCACCATGGTAGACATGAAGCAGTAAGGAACAGTGTCAGGAAGACCTGTGAGGATACAGCCCAGAAGGATGTGCCGCGGGGGACCTCCTGATGCCGTCTCTTAATGTTCAGCTCAGGTTTTAAATCTAATAGTTGATTTAATCATTGATCAGAACAGAGCGCACATGATCTGCTTGGTTCTGGACATGGTCCAACATCTGCGCCTGATCAAGGATGGGACAATGCTATCTTTGGTGAAAGCTTAATTGGGGGTTACATGCTTGGTCCCGTTTCATTTCGGCTCACCAGAGATTTAACGTTTTATTCTAAAATGTACCATTATTTCACTGTCTTTGAGGAAAAGTACAAATCAGCTTTGTGAAATCAGTGTCTTTTCTTGCCTAGGAATCAGAGCCCCACACAACTTGGTGCTGCCAGGCTTTGCTGTCACAAATAATGCCTTTGAAGTTGCCTTTTCACGCTCTCTTCCTTCCATGGACTTTGGAACCCTAAGGGCATAGATTTTCTGCCCTCTCATGCCTACCTTCAAGGGTGTAGGAGAAGGGGTTGCTTTCGACATGTGCTCATCAGTTTTGCTCCACAAAAGAAATGAATAGTGACGATTGCTTGTCCTAAGACTTTCCAAGGAAATCCCATTATCTCATTCGCTTTCTGTTAGTTTGTACATGGTGATCAGAAATTTAGCTGTACTTTTGATGCCGTTCCGCCCCATTTCCCTGCCTGTCATCATTGTCAGAAGTACCAATTAATTCTTTGTTCTGAGAAAAACAGTAGCAGGGTGGATGGACGAGCAGGCTTCGAGTTGTAGATTCTTTTCCATATATTTTAAGGATTTGCTTTTTTTTGTATAAGTGTCTTGTTTGCATGTATATAAGAGCACCACAGGCATGCAGTGCCCATGGAGACCAAAGGAAGGTGTCAGATCCCCTGGACCTGGAGTGACAGATAGCTCTGAGCAACTACATGGATGCTAGGAACCAAACCCAGGCCCTTTGCAAGAAAAAGGGGAGTGTTTTAGCTGTTGGATAGTATCTCTAGCCCCTCCATATTTTAAATATGAGTTTGGGGGAATGTTATTTGTTTTTGTTTACTATTTTGAAAAAGAGCACTTGGTTGCTTTTGGTGGGCTTGACAGTTGTGTACAAACACAACAGGCTCTGACTGGAGCTAGTAAACAAGTCTGGCTTCTCTATCCATAGCAGCTCCAAGTCTTGTCCTGTTGTTAGCAAGGCTGACAGGGCGCCTTTTGTTAGGCTTGGGTGGAAGTCATGTGCAGCTTCTAGAAGAAGCTCCTAGATGCTGGTCATTGTCATGTCTGTCAGTGTTTAGCATTGAGCAGAGGTAAATGAAGACTTCACTATCATTTCCCTACCACCCAGAGCTGAATAATCACACAAAAACTATATTAATTAGAACACTGTTTGGCCGATGGCTCATGTATATTCCTAGCTAGCTCTTACATGTTAAATGAACCCATTTCTATTATCTTGTATTTTACCACTAGGCTCGTGGTTTGTTAGCTCACGTCTTGCTTCTGTGGCAGCTACGTTGTGTCTCTCTGACTCTGCCTTCCTTCTTCCTGCATTCAGTTTACTTTTCCTGCCTAGCTATACTCTGCCCTGCCATAGGCCAAACCTGGTTCCTTATTACTCAATGGTAATAAAACATATTCATCGCATACAGAGGGGAGTCTCACATCAAGCAGGTCCTCAGGCTATTGTGGCAAACATATTTTCCTGCCAAGCCATTTTGCTACCCAGAGCTTGGACTTTAATAATACGGTTTCTAGTAAATGCCAAATTACTTCCTGAGGACAACTGTACACACCAGTGTTCATCATGTAGGTTGTGAGGCCAAGAGCTTGTGTTCCCCAGCCGTATTGATGTTTGTGAGCGCTGGCATCATTTCTCCAGAATGTCTGTGCTTTCCTGCTCTTCTGTGTGAGGAGCTTTGGGGTGTCTGAGTATTGAACTAGTAGAATGGTGACTGTTCTTTGGTCTTTAGTGTTCTGCTGAGACAAGGTAGGGACTGGAGCTTTCTGGACCATAGAAGCCCATGTGTGCCTTAAAAGGTTATTGTATTTGGAAGGAGGCCTTTGAGCAAGTGGTGAAGGATAATGAGGTCATGTTGTGAGTCATAAAGTGGCATACTGGTGCCTCCCAAACAGAGGACACAAAGGTGCACTGCTGACATGCATGCACAGAGAAAAATCTATGTCAGGCACAGCAGGCAAACAGGCATCCACAGGCCAAGGAGAGGCCTCTGTAGAAGCCAAACCTGTGAAAGTCCTGCCTCCGGAACTGTTGCTCACATCAGTCATTCTGTAGCATTATTGGTTATAGCCCTGGGTAGCTTACATACGGCTTATGTATGGGAACTCAGAATGCTCTGAACCTCCCAGACACAACAGTGCTCCTTCCCGTACCCTCCTCCTCTTCCCTTTTCTTTCCTCTCCACCTCTTCTCTCCTGTTTTTCTCCCTCTCCCTTCCTCTTTCCATCTTCCTTCTCGCCTGCCTCTTCTTCTCCTTCTTTTAAGGATATAAATGATCACAAAGTCACAGTGTGGAAAACAAGAAGGTGATGCCCAAGACAGCATCCAAAGGAAGGCTGAGAAATGAATCTCAGAAAGGTGGGAGTATATATGCATGCGTGTTCATGTGTGTGTGTTCATGTATGTGTGTGTTCATGCATGTGTGTGTTCATGTGTGTGTTCATGCGTGTGTGTTCATGTATGTGTTCATGTGTGTGTTCATGTGTGTGTTCATGTATGTGTGTGTTCATGTGTGTGTTCATGTGTGTACATGTTCGTGTGTGTGTGTGTGTGTTGGGAAAAAAGATTCTTCCTCTAATTTCCTTGTGATTTTCCCTCTTTTCTTGTAATTCTCTAGTAAGTCATTTTCTTTGCGGGGGTCTAGAAGTGTGTGTGTTTTCTTGTTTTGCTATCACTGGTGTTAATGATAACAGGATAGAAGTAATATCTGGGTGAAAAAAACAAAAAGGTTTCCTAGTATCTGCTATCTTAGTTTTGTTGGTGTGGTAAAAACCATGACCACAAACAACTTTAGGGAGGAAAGAATTTATTTTATCTCCCTTCCAGATAACAGCTCATCATTCAGAGAAGTCAGACAAGAATCTGGAGGCAGGAACTAAAGCAGAGGTCATGGAAGAATGCTGCTTCCTGACTTTCTTGTTATGGTTTGCTCAGAGTGCTTTCTTATACAACCCAGGACCACCTGTTCATGGGTGGCATTCTTCACAGTGAGACAGGGTCTCCCGCATCCATATATTTATATATTTGCCTATAAACCAATATTTGGAGGCATTTTCTCAATTAAGAATCCCTCTTTCCAGATATATCTAGGTTTGTGTCAAGTTGACCAAAACCGACCAATTTATGCCTTGTCACCTTGACACACAAAATCAACAATTATTAAGCCATAACCATAGAGGCTTTCTTCTTTGCCACCAAACCTGCTCCAAAATAAAGAAATGGAGACTTAGTTATGAATGCTCGGCCTTATGCTTGTCCCACTAGCTCTTATAACTCAATTTAATTTGTTCATCGACCTTTTTGCCTTTCTTACTTCTGTATATCTTACTTTCATCCCTTCTCTATGGCCGATTGGCTGGCGTCTGCCTGGCTTCTTGCCTCAGGCATGTCTCTGGTTCTCTCCTCCTCCTCCTTTCATTTTTACCTTCCCTCTTTACCCTATATTCTTCCTTCCATTCATTCTCTCTGCCAATCAGCCCTGCCTGTCCCTCTACTGCCTAGCTATTGGCCGTGCAGCTTTTTATTAGACAAATCAGGTGCCGTAGGCAGACAAAGCAACACATCTTTACGTCGTTAAACAAATGCAGCATAAATGCATATAACATACCTTTAAACAGCTAAAGTATTATTCCACAACATAAAAAAGTAACATACTTTACAGAGTTAAAATAATATTCCACAGAATAAAGAAATGTAACACATCTTTACATAGTTAAAGTAATATTCCATAACACATAACCTTTCCCTTTTGTTCATCCCAGGATTGCCTGTTATTAAGAATGCATAAAGCATTGCAACTTTTAAAAGCCCCACAGTTCTTTTTTAATTGAACCACCTTAAAAGTTCAGTCTCTTTACTCTTTCACACTGCAGAGTTTTCATATGTCCTGAGTCTCTCTGAAATATCCAAAGTCTCTCAACTGTGGCCTCCTGTTAAAAAAAAAAAGGAAAGTTAAACTCTATTTCTACGAGAGAGAAAAGCCAGGGCATAGGCACATTCAAATAAAGCAAATTGAAAGTTCAAGCATGCAAAGTTCAGTGTCAGATTCCTGAGACTTAAGATCTTCTTTGTCCGAAGGGACTGAGCAGCTCCACCTCTCTGTTCTGCCACACACAGCACATACAGCTCCTCTCATACGTTCAGGGTGGTGCATTCCACAGCTGTTGCTGTCTGAGGACGTCATCCTCCACACTGGAATCTCTAGAACAAAGGGCTCACCACTGCACCTGGACTGCACCTTAACCACCAGCGGCTCCTAGGCTCTCTTCAGAGATTCAGGTCCTGCAAACATAGTGAGAAGACCAACTTCTCCCCATGACCCCTTCAGTTCTAGAGTTTTTACTGCAGCTGAGGCTGTGCCTTCACCAATGGCATCTCCTGACCTCCCATAGCTCTCAGCCTTAACTGCCCTCCGTTACACCTTCAGGCCTTCAAAACCAGTACCACATGGGACATAACCAAGTTTGGCTCCATCACAAGATGCAGCTTTGGCCTCCTCTGGACTACTGCTTCTATGTGTTGACTTGCAGGAAACACTTCGTAGAAGATATCATTTCAACGATGCTGGTCTTTTCTTCATCACATCTGATTCTATGGCTCCAGCTGACCAGAACCACAGTTTCTTACTTTATAACATAAATGGCCCTGATAGAGTCATTGCTTTTTTATGTAACTTCACAAGCCAGATGTCTGTAGTCTACATTTCTCTCAACTTCTTATCTCCCATGCTTCCTGAGGATGGCCCACTAAGCTGAGTACTCAAAGACTTTCCCCTCCTTTTCTCTTCCATCCTCCCCCCTCTTTAACTATTCCAGTTTCCTATCTGTTTCTCCATAACAGCATATTCTATTTTCCCTTCCTTGGGAAATCCTTGTCTTCCCTTTAATCCCTTATTAGGTACCTGATCTCTATGGTTATTGTTATAATGGCACACACATCAAAGACTTGAAAACTAATATCCACATACAGTATTTGTCTTTTGGGGTCTGGGTTACGTCATGCAGAATGATTTTTTTCTAACACCAATCATTTACTTATCAATTTCATATTTCTAATTTCCGGCTAGAACGAATAGAGCAAAAGTGAACACAGATGAGCAAGTATCTCTCTAGTAGAAAACAGAGTCCTTTGGGATATTTCCAAAAGTGGTATAGTTGGGTTTTGAGGTAGATTGATTTCCAGTTTCCTAAAGAACACGACCTGCTTTCTTATACAATGCAGAACCATCTTGCCAGGGGTGGTACCATCTATAGTGAGTTGAACCCTTCCTCATCCATCATAAGTCAAGGTAATACTCCACAGACTTGCTTACAGGGCAATCTTGTGGAGGCATTCTCTCAATTAAGGTGCCCTCTTCTGTGATCTATCTAAGTTTGTGTCAAGTTGACAGAAATCAGTCATCTTATCTACAGTTTTTGTTTTTTTCTTTCCCTGGGAACCAAAATAGATTTACTAAAGTTCCGGGATAAATTTTAATAATTAACATTGAATAATTTATTCACTCTCCCAAGGAAAACAAGAACTTATTAAGGTTATGTGTTAGTATTCATTTGAGTGTTAAGCTGGCCCATTGTGCAGGAGGCCTAACACTGCATCCTTGACTTTCATGTTGCCTAGCAACTGACGCACACACTGCAGATGCTGAGGTAAAGTCATTAGGGACTTATTCTGTATCTTCCAAATAGTATCTGAGAAGTGATAATGAAACCACAGTGTCTCTCTTCACGATTTCTACTAATAGCTTGCCCTTTATGTTTATTAGCCTCCAGGAAAGAACAGCCATAAAAGATTAGCATGAAAAATTGAGTAGTAGTGATAAAATATTAACTTCAAATCTTTGGAGATTTTTTCACTGGTCATATTTCTTGAGTAGCCATCAGTACGAATGTGTATCTTGAATTGACAGTCAGTAGGACCAGGAGGTGGAACAAATTCTGCATTAGAGAAATAAGATGTTTTATAATGAGGTAACTTCTTTTTAGATGCTTCGGGACTTGATAATTATAGAAATGCTGCATCTTTCTTTTCTTCAAAGAAGACAAAGGACCACAAGCATTCATGTGTATGTACATAGCCCCAGCTGTAGTTGTGGATTTTAAGACTTTAGATTAGCAAATTTAAAATGCTTAGGCCTTGATGATTTGGGTGTGTGCTTTTTAGAAGGCTTTTTTAATAATATAATAAATAATTTAAAATAAAAGTTATATCTAGGATAGTGAATTTCCCTCATTTAAAAACATAAAAATAACAACTTAGCTCTAGTATCTCTTTTTATGAAGTTACTAACTTGATGTCAGTGCTAGTATATTTTTGAAATTCAAAGTATGAATCTGTATCTCAATACATGTATTATATTTAGTTACATATAATATATAGATATATAAATGAATATTTTTATTTATTCTTACTTAGTTTGACATTAAATTCAGTAGCGATTCCGTATTACTGCCATTACAAATTAGTCTGTTATAAATCTGGTCTACTCCAAGCTTCATGGGAATCTGGATGGCGGTGGAAATGATACTCTTATCCTTGACTCATGCATATGGGTGTTTTATTTTTACTTTTTAGGCTTTAATATGGTTTCATCGTTTCCCCCATCTCTTCCTTCCCTCCAAGCTCTCCCATATAACCCTTGTCTCAAAGCTCTCTTTCCAGTTCATGCCCTCTCTTTTCATTAATTGTTGTTACATAATTCCTACATATTCTAAATTTGTAAGTCCACCCTGCTCTGGCTCTGTGATGCTACTTGTATAAACATGTTTTGTTTTGGTTTTAATTGATGTAGGAAGACCCTGCAGATTGTGTGTGGCAGCAATCCCATTCAAGAGGGTCATAACAGTGTAAGAGAAAGCTAGCTGAGAGCAAACAAGCAAGACTCATGTGTTTATTCTGTTTTACTTCTGGATGGTGGGTATGATACAATCGTATAAATTCCTGCCTTGACTTCCCTGAGAAAATAGAATGCCAACAGGTTTTAAGCCAACCATTCTCCCCTCAATTTCCCTTTGTCTTGATATTCGTCACAGCAGTACAAATAAAACTAGAACAGATACCCAAGCTCTGCTCTTCGCACTGGGGTGATCCAAGTCCCCTGCATCTCTTCTAAAAGGAAGGCACTGTAGGTGTGCTCCTGGATCACGGCTGAAGCAACACCCCTGCCTCCCTTTGCTCCATTCCTTCCAGTGCTGCAACATCGGAGCAGCCTTTCCCCAACCTTCAGGCACACAGCAATGCCTTGTCCAAAAGACAATAGAGACCAACAAAAAAGGACACAGTGATACTTGTGTTTATGATCATGTTATATAGAGGAATTCCTAATTGGAAAATGTACTGATCAAATTTGAGTCTAAACTTGCTAAGCAAAATACCCATTTTTCATTTGAATTGGATTCATTAATTTATTTACTTGGTGATATGTGTGTTTGTCATTTTTAGTACTCTAGAGAAAAAGTTCCCTATAATTTTTTTCATTTTCTTTCTTACTCTCCTATTTTTCGTGAGAAAATAGGCAAGGTCTGTTCTACTCGTTTTCTAAAGGGAAACAGATAACTTTAATAAACGAGTAAATACGTTTGCGTCCCCTGCCAGCCGTGAAAAGAGATGATGCTCCAGGCATACAACGATGAAATCACAAGTGGGGTGGCACTAGAATAGACATAGTTAAGGCAGAACTCTGGTGAAGGGAGAGGCCCTAGACTTTAAATGCTATTTACTTTTCATCGTCTTCCTTTGTAAAAATAAGACCTGCCATCCCATCCATCAAATGAAACTGAGATTTTATGGCAAGAAAGAGAGAAACAAAAGTGAACATTGACACAGCAACAGGCAAGGCAGTCCCTGGGCACATGGGAATGGGACATCACTTGGTGGGCTTAGAGCAATTTCTCATCTGTGAAATTTCCTGACCAGTGTGGCAGTTGTCTTTTTTTTTTTTTTCTGTAGCCTAGCTTATTCTAGACCGAGGGGGTTTCTTTGGATTCTCACTACTAAGACAAAAATTATCTTCCATACAATGTTTTTGTGTGCTGCAAGGTCTTGTGGGGGAAAATTGTGCAAATAGCAGTGATATTTTCCCATGCTAGAAAAATTTGAATCTTCTCTGAAGCCGGTTTCAGTGTCATCAGAATCCTTTGAACACTCCTCACCACAAGCCAGAGCTCTCTCCCATCTGAATTTATTCATTCCTTCCCAATTATGTGGATCGATTGCCTGTCACACAGCAGGCACCGTTCTGAACACTAGAGAGGGAGGGGCGGAGGGCAGTGAGCAAAGAAGTATTACTAGTTTGGTTTCCGGTGGGGAGAGATGACGAATGAATACATAGGAAAAAAAAAAAAGCATGACTAGAAAGCGATCGTCATTTGAGATGGTAGTATTTTACATCTCAGGGCGTATTTTACAGGAGGATGCAGGCAAGTCCTACAAGGGATGCGTGGTGAAAGAGTCAACTACAGGGCGGGCAATGAGTTGTGCACATGAAGCCGAATGGCCTGGAAAGCTTTAGGACTACGGATGGAACAGCAGATTGTGCAGGGCCTGTAAAGATTTGGCGTCTATCCTAAAGTGAGAACAGAAGGCGCAGGTCTTTGAATTGAGTAGACAGGTGTGCACTGAAGTGAAACAGCGGTCCAATCAGATCTCTTGTACCGGAGGCCACTGAAATAGTTCCCACCCAGGAAAGCCCTGTTCTGACAACTCCCCAGTGGTTGTTCTGCAGCCCTGAGCAGGGGCTGGGCATAAAGTGTGTGGTGGATGTGGTGCGTGAGAACAAGTATTGGGAGGTGACTACATAGGTTTTTAATTAAGCGATTTAAATTACTTATCATGATATGGATTGGAAAGCTTAGGACTCATTTCCTTTTTCCTTTGACATCTTCTAGATTTTTGGTTTTAAAAACAAAACTTACCATAAAACAGAACTTTGGAGACAGCTCAGTCGGCAAAATGCTTTCCACATGAGTAGAGTACTTAAGTTTGACCCTCAGCAACCATATGCATGTAAACCCCCACATGTGCGTGTTCTCTCTCCATACATACATGGACACACTCACACACATGCACAAAGCCAAAGCATATATGTATGAAAGTTAGGATCCCAAATTCCATCTATACAAAATGGATTTCCAGATTCACAGTTTTTGACTTGAATAGGTTGAAGGCTTGGTAGCGATAATTGAGAGTAGCTATAGAATAAGTGTGTGTGTGTGGGGGGGGATTATTATTTGGGGGAAGAGAGCCAGGAGTTGGTTTTGACACATTTCCTTTGAAATGCCTTTCAGATATCCAAGTGAAAAACATTGCCTTGATAGTTGGGTAAGCAAGTTTTGTGTTCAGGAGAGGCAGCAAATTTGAGGGTCAGCGGTTAGGCGTTATTACTTTGCAGATGTCCAGGAGTCTATATCCACCGCCCACGCACAGCATCGACTTCCCCAGCTTGTCATTATTGGTGACTTATCTGTCTATCTGTATTGAGGTCCTGGAAGCCAGAGACAATATCATACTTGATATTTAAATGTTTTGCTCGTGTCAGCCTGGCCATGCTGTGAGACTGCAGACTTGTTTTCTGTGTGGGTGTGAGCAACTGGGCTTAATTAGTGTCTTGCCAGGGAAAGCTACTTTTCTTAAAACCAAAGGGTACAGTTTAGAAGCTGTCAAAAAGGAAACGGGCTGTTAAATTTACAGTTTATAGTCAAAGCTTAAGATTTTATCATCTCTGGATATTTAATTCTGGCCCCCAGTTGCCTTTATCACTGTATCTCTAGGAAATACATGCTTTTTTTTTGTTGGTAGCCTGCAGAGGTGTGACAGCATCTTAAAACAATAAAAATTTTATTTTGTCTTTAATTGTGTGGATATGCATGTCTGTGTGTTGGTGTATGCATGTGAATGTAGGCTCCCAAAAAGATCAGAAGAAGATTCAATTCCCAACACCTACATGCCAGTTCAGAACTGTCTCTAACTCCAGTCCCAGGACACTGTGTGCATGTGGTGCACATCCATACATCCATACATGTAAAATAATAAAATAAGTTTTAAAAAATAAGTAGTAGCTACTGGATAGACTCTTATAATCCACAGTTCTGCATTTTGCATCATATGCAGTGACAGCAATGATTTTGTAATAATATTTGCTTTGTATTTATCATGTGAATTATTGTATCTTGTTTCCTGGTAAGAAAAATTTACCTTAATTTGGACTACTGCTGAAATATGGTATTGTTTCTTTATTGTTCTCATTTAATAAGGTCTATTACTTATAGACAATTGTTTTCTTTTTTTTTTTTTTTTTTTTTTTTTTT
>NC_022017.1:19970129-19984474 GCF_000317375.1 Microtus ochrogaster
GCCACCACCGCCCGGCGACAATTGTTTTCTTAATTGCTCTAGTTTATTGTTAATATATTGAGTAAATATTGTAACTCTGAAAGTAAAAGTTGGTTTCTTGACCAAACAACAATTCATTTTTTTTTCTCTCATGTGGGGCTCATAGACTATCTTTCAGTGATGCTATCATTTGTTGCTCAGAAAGACTCTGTGTATTTTGGAATTACCTTGACAACCCATTCTTGAATCACATGGCAATCTGTTCTCTTCGGGCACTTATTAAAAAACCATCAGCTGCTGCCTAATATTCCTGTGGGGCAGGGTACAGGGTAGGGATCATGGACTTTACTGTCAGGCCTTGCCTGGCAGGAACAAATCTTGTGCAAGCTCATGGGAAAGCTGTTGTCTCTCTCTACCAATCCCCGCAGACAAGCTTTGGGGCTGGAGATAAAGGACGTGGAAAACCAGGTTGGAGCAGCTCCTATAGTTTTCCAAGAAACTGATCATTCAAACCCACATTAAGATGATCATCAGGTTATGCGGTTTTAAAAACAGGCAGCTGGAGGATCCTGTAGATTCATGTCCCCGATTCTATTTAAAAACAGGCAGCTGGAGGATCCTGTAGATTCATGGCCCCGATTCTATTGGGAAATTCAAATGGAGTAGACAACCAGCATTGCACACATTGCAGCATTTGAGAACGATCCTTGAAACTGATGGTGCTGAGCCATTGAGCAATTGCTGTGGGTCACAGGTTCATTTTAGGAAACTCTGAAAGATAAAATGAGATCTTGGTAATGTTCTGACTTCTCTGTTTTCTTAAACCATTCAAAGTGAAGCTGGCAACAAATGGCACTGCGTATGAGGATGAAGAGGCTACGAGTACATGAGCAGAGTGGGGTAGAAATGATAAGAAAATGCAGACCGCAGAGTCTTGGATCTTGGGAGTGCACGGCTGTGATAAAGACAGCTTTGTTTAGGATGGATGGAATGATGGTCAGACCCCGTCTTCCTTGAGGGACGGAAGTGCTGACAGTGTAAAATGAGTTGGAACAAAACAGAAGCGCATTTCCTGTTTTCAGCAGGAGAGCAAAGCTGATCACACTGAAGCTGTGTCCAGAGTTCAGCATTTGACAAGTGATTCACATTTGACATTTATTGCAATGCTACAGGTGAGACAACACACGTCTCTAGGCAGCTTTTTGTCCAACAGAGGACTGTTTGAGTCACACCGCAGTGGTGAACCTAATCAACACATGGAAAAATCTTTTTCTGAAGATACCAGGCATCTGTTAGAAATGACAGCACTGGACCCATGCAGGGGGTAGCAGCCAAGGGACGTGGTCAAGTAGATCATGGGGAAGACATGGCAGGAAACATGCTAGAGCACATGGTGGCGTGTGAGGTAGAGAAGACAAGGCTTTCCCTGTCAGAAGAGGGGGTGGATGTAGAGTTCCACAGCTGCGCCAAGGATGGCAAGTGGGAAGTGGGGTGTGATGGAACCCTGGGAATCAGACCCCACGACAAGTCAGTCTTGGTGAATAGATACCTGTAGTGCTCCTGGGGATCCAGAGTACACTCAAAAAAATCTTTCAGAGACTTGATAAACTCGAGCCACCATCATCAATACTTCTGATTAGCAATCAGCCCTCTCCATAGAGGGCAGCTCCATGGTTCTTTGGGATGTCTCTGGTCCAGTAATGTTTGTTGATGTATGATGTGTTATTGCCTAGTCTAGTGTGAAGTATAAACAATAGCCTGTTTAGACATAACCATAGTAGGGTTTAAATTTAGAATATATAGGCTGGAGAGATGGCTCAACAGTTAAGAGCACTGACTGCTCTTCCAGAGGTCCTGAGTTCAATTCCCAGCAACCACGTGGTGGCTCACAACCATCTATAATGAGACCTAAATAAGTCTTTTTTTTAAAAAAAAAAAAAAAGAAAACTGAGAAGAAGGGGGAATTGAATTGATTTGGATAGAGAGTGGGGCAGGAAAAAAATATAAAATATATTAAAATGAATTTAGAATATAAATGTATACATATTTTTATAAGAAACACATTTTCTGTTGTATTATTGCAAAACTAGGTTTTAAATAAAAGAATTATTGAATGCTACCTTCTATCGGTCCCATGCAGTAAGGAATCTACAGTGCTAGCAGAGCCACATGTGTCCTGAGTTCACAGAGCTTCAGTATAGTGGAGAGATAATGCCAATCATAGCATTACAGTCCTTGGACATGTAATCATAAGACCACTAGAGAGTGAAAATATATCTTCATGGGAGGTAGTAACTCAGCTAAGAGATGCTTGGGCATATAAGGAATGCTAGTGTAAGTAGGCATTTGTCAGTAGAAGCATGGGCAATAGCAGCCAAACCTGGAATAAACAGGAGCGTGGCATAGTGTGTGATTTATTGGCCTCTTTTCTGTCTTAATTAAAATGTTTTTGCTCAACTTAATTAAAATAAGGTTTGCTTCCGGATGTCTACACTGCCAGAACCCAGGTACACTAGAAAAAGATGAAGACTCGAAAGCCCTGAGGGTGTCCAGAGCTAATCCCTGCTGGGGTGGCAGTGCTGGGACAGTCACAAATAAAATCTCAGGTGGAACCAAACTGTTAAAGCACTGTTGACCTTCCTCCTGAGATGCGTTTACAGAAAACAGATTTATACATTCTGACCTGGGTTTTCAAATTGTCTCCATGTTATTTAACTGCTCCTAATATAATGAATATAAAACAGTCTCTGCCTCTTGGAAGAAGTAAAGCCCCTCACTGAGATGGTAAGATGGGGAGCTGTGCAGGGCGATGGCAAAACAGTTTTCTGGCCAGTTCCTTGATTCTATCAGAAATTACTCTGGCATGTATGTGGAAAGGTGAAGGACTTTGGAGTCCTGAAGTTAGCTGCTGAGCCTTTGTCTTCTAATCTTCCAATAGGACAACCCTTCCGGGAGCAATGTCAGTTAGTTTACATAGAGCAAGTCTAGCAGGGTGGAATAAATATCCACTCATGCTGAACTGTCTCTCTCTGATCTCTTCACGCACGCTGTCTACCACAGGGGCCAAACTGTAATGCGGTCCAGTTGCTAAAATTACATGTGTTGTTTGCGTGATTTCCTTCCTGGTTCTTTTTTTTTTTTTTTTTTTTTTTTTTTTTCGAGACAGGGTTTCTCTGTGGTTTTGGAGTCTGTCCTGGAACTAGATCTTGTAGACCAGGCTGGTCTCGAACTCACAGAGATCCGCCTGCCTCTGCCTCCCAAGTGCTAGGATTAAAGGCGTGTGCCACCACCACCCGGCTCCTTCCTGGTTCTTTACATGCCAGTTTTAACATGGGGGTGGCAGCACATGCCTGTTAGCCTAGCACCTAGGAGGTTGAGACAGGAGGATTTCCATGGTCTCAAGGCCCACTTAAGTTATATAGTTCATCACAGACCAGTCAAAGCAACATAATAAGGTCCTGTCTCAATGGGCAAGAATAAAAGAAAAAGGAGGCCAATTTAATATTTAGGAAAACATGGCACATTCCATGTGGTTTCAGTGCTTGAGCTAGAAAGACAAGTACTGAGTTTCTCTATGAGTGGATTTTATTTCCTAACAAGAAGACCTGAAAGATATTAGTTAAGTGCCCTGAAAGATACAAGTTCTGGATTTGAAAGGTAAAAAGTACACAGTGGGAAGCTCTTACATAAAATACCGGATAGCTTTCTTATTAAAGTTTAGAACCATTATGGATTAGCAAGACTCAATTACTTTTTCTGACAAATTATGACTGGCCTCAGTGAGTCATGGATTCAGTAGATGGGCTTCATGTGGTGTGCCTGAGCTAGAATGTGGTGCTTAGCTCTCGATGATGAACTTTTCCCCAGGGTGATGCTTGTCATCCTCTGCCTTGATAAGCGGCATCTAAAAACCGTGTACACTCATGAAAGACCGGGGCTTTGTCTGATTTCTCTCAATCTACCAGTTCATGTAGATCTCTGATAAGTGGCATCTAACAAACATGTAGGCTCATGAAAACCAGGACTTGGCCTGATTTCTCTGAATCTACCATTTCACGTAGATCCCTGATGACGATCCCAAATCGTATTTGATAAAAACTGGAGAGATGGCAGTATGTGAAGAACTGAAACAGCTTCCTCCTCTCCTCTTCTCAGATGCATTTCCCTGGGGACAGATGTGTCCCTGAACTAGTTCAGTGCTGTCGTAAGCGGACTCTGTGGTGATTCTTTAACAAAGCCGCAATTTTAAGCCCTGCATTCAGCCCTGTTAGAAGACAAAGATGAACTCCTGAGTAGAGTTGACATTCTGACAGCAGGACTTTTTTTCCTCTGACTCACATTTCTGAAGGTGTGTCACAGTTAAAGCAAGAGTTATTGTGCTTGTAACCTTAGCTCAGGAGGAAGCACCGTTTGCTTCTAGCACATATAACTAGCCAGCCTTCAAACGTAACAACTGGGCTTGACCTGTGTTTGCAACTCAAAATCATGGTTAAATAAGCGTTGCTGGGCATTTACTTCTGCCCTAGTTTGCTTTCTTGCTGCTGTGATGAACACCGTGGCTATAAGAAACTTGGGGAGGGAAGGGTTTATTTTGTGTTACAGCCCACCATCAGGGGAAAGCTAAGACCAGAAATTTAAGGCTTGAAGCAGAAGCAATGGAGGAATGCTGCTTATCTAGTTGGCTGCTAGACTCACATTCATCTTCCTTTTTAAAAACAATAACACGTTCTTAATTCTTTGAGAATTTTATCCCATGTGTGTTGGTCATATCCTACCTCCTCTCACAACTTCTCCAAATCCACCACCACCACCTACTTCCTCTTTCCTCTCCACATACCCACTACCATCAAGTCTAATTTGTGTTGGCCAATGGCTTCTGGAGTTTTGGTTTAGGGGTCCATCCTGTAGTTTGATTGCTATCACAGCATTAAAGAAAACTTATCTACCTCTCCTAGAAGCTATCTAATGCCAACAGGTCTTCATCTGGGGTTGGGCTTCATGTCCTCCACCTCCTCTTCATGCAAGAATTTTGTTTGGCTTGAGATTGCATGGGTCTTATCTATGCTATCACAACTGCAGAGAGTTGTATGTACCTTCTTATGTTCAGAAAACACTCTTTGCTTGATGTTATTAACCACATCTGACACATGTGTTAATCATTATTAATTCCAAGAATACACTTCTCTGGTGAGGGTTGAGGTCCACTGATCTATGGGTGTAGCACTGAGTCATTAGCATTCATTTTAATTCTATGTCTAGTTAGTAAGTATGCTCCCCACACAGCCTATGACACCCACTTTACCACTAGTTAAAAGTTCTAGGTATGAATCTCATCTTGTGCAACAAGCCTTAAATTCAATTTAAAAAAGTAGTTTATTATTTCCTTAACATCTGTGCCACTTTTACATCAGCGATCGTGTCTTTCTGGATGGGTCTTTACTGTATCTCCCAGGGCTCACATCTGGGTGAGACTGATGTCTATTTTTCTGATAGTATGTCTATGTATCTTGCAGGACTCTGAAAGATATCCAGTAGGGATGAAGCTTCCAGTTGATTCCTCCATGTCTCTAACTTGAATAAGTGATATCTTTACCAGTGGGGTTTTACTGTGAATTTCTGGAGGGTATCAAGGAACAGTGGTTATAGCCTTTGGAATCCCTATTAACCCACAATTCAAAAAGAGGTAACCCATTTGTTGTACTGAGGTTTTCTTTTAATTGGACACTGTTTACTGTCCAGCTGGAGTATTATCCATCTATTATAGTATAGCTACATTTAAAACTTTAATATATGTATATGAATAAAATCTAAGGAGCTTCTACAGTAGTTAGGTTTCCATATGGCTTTTTTGAACGCCCTTCAGTGTTAGTTATCCCTCCTTCCTATTCTGTTCTCTCTCCTGCCCTCCCTCCCCCAACCGCACTTAAGATTTCCTGTTATGTTATACCCCATCATTCCTTTATAGTTCTGCACTCCATCTCACCCTCCTTGAAAGACCCTTCCTTCTCCATGGCCCCTACTAACCTCTAAGTGTTTGAAATGATACACATATATGAAAAGCTAAAGAGCTAACATCCACATATGTGTGTGTAAATGAACCGCATTTTCATTACCCACTGATCAAGTTATGGGCAACTGGGCTCTTACTAGTCCCTGGCTATTGTGTGTAGAGCAACAGTGAAAACGGATGAGTAGATATCTCTGTAGTAAGTTAGAGAGGCTTTGGGTGCATGCCCAGGAGTGATATAGCTGGATCATATGGTAGATCTATTTCCAGCTTCTCGAGGAACTTCTACGCTGATTTCCATGGAGGTTGCACCGGTTTGTATTCCCATCAAAGGCGGCTAAGCATTCTCCTTTTCCCTGTATCCATGCCAGCCTCTGTCCTCCTTTATTTTTCTTCATCATGGCTATTGTGAATGGGATAAGATGAGATCTTAATTTGCATTTCTGTGATGCCTATGGATGTTGAACATTTAAAAAAATTATGTTAATCTTTTGAGAATTCTGTTTATTCGTGTTTTTTTTTTTTGTTTTTGCTTTGTTTTGGTTAGGCTTGGTGTTTATTTGTTTCTTTTTCAAGACAAGGCTTCACTGTAGCTTTGTAGACCAGGCTGGCCTTGAACTCACTGATCCACCTGCCTCAGCCTCTTGAGTGCTAAGATTAAAAGTGTGTGTCACCACCGCCTAGCTTATCTGTGTTTTTCTTTTCCTTCTTCTTTTTTAATTTTGTTGTTTATTCTCTTAATGTTTGAATTTCTAGGTTTTATATGTTCAAGGTACTAACCCTCTGCCCGATATGTGGTTACTGCTTTTTTTTTCCTCCTTCTGCAGCTGCTGCTTCCCTGGGTGATGGCATTCTCTGTTGTACTGCTGCTGTTTAGTTGCATATGTTTCATTTGTCAGTTGCTGGTCTTAGTGTCTGTGCTGCTAGGGTTCCATTCGGAAAGCCCACTCTGTGCCTAGAAGTTTTCATTGTATTCTAAACTTTCTCCTCTGTCAATTTTAGGGTATCAGATTTGTGTCAAATCTTTAATCCATTTGAAATTGAGTGTTGTGTATGTTCTAAGAGAAGGATCGATTTTAGTCTATATGTCTAGCTATTCTGTTTCACCGAAAATAGCACTATTTGTTAAAGGTACCTTTTCTCTAGTGTGTATTTATGGCCCCTTTCTCAAAAATCAGGTGGCTGAGCATACATGAACTCAATTCTATTAAATTGATTAGCATGTCTCTTTTTGTTCAATATTTTGCTGTATTTATCACTAAAGCTCTGTAATATAGCTTAAAACCAGCAATGATCATACTTCCAAAAATTCTTTCGTTGTTCAGGATTGTTTTGAGTATCCTGGGTTTTTTGTATTTTCATATGAAAAGTAAGAGTATTTTTTTAATTTCTGTGAAGAATTGTGTTGGAATTTTGGTGTTGGACTTATACAGTCTAGGCCCCCTGCTTTGGAATGGTGCTACTCATAATTCACTGAGTTTTGTAGTTACTTAGGGCAGGGATGAGGGAAGGCAGGGCCTTGTGTCTTCTGTTGTTAGTAACTTTGTGGGCAGCTTTGCATGTGCTACTGAACTGGGATTACACTAGAGTGTAGTGGTTGAGGAAAAGCTTTGGAGTTAGATTCCCAACAAAGTGATTTGTTCTCTGTATATTTTGTGTATAGTATAATGATAGTAGTACTTGTGTATAGAAGCCAGCATGGCTTGTGACTTACACTATTTACTGAGGGCTGTGCGGTCAGTGGTGAAGATAATGATGTTGTTAAAAATGGTTTGAATGAGAATAGACTCTTAGAGGGTGTGATGTTTAAATGAGAATGGCCTCCATAGGCTCAGATATTTGAGTACTTGATCCCCAGTTGATGGAACTGTTTGGGTAGGATGAGGAAATGTAGCTTTGTTGGAAGAGATGTCGCTGGGGACAGACACTGAGGTTTCAAAAAGTCCCATGACATCCCCAGTTAGTTCTGCCTCTTGCTTGTAGATCAAGATATAAGCTCTCAGCTACTGCTCCAGCACCATGTCTGCCTGCTGCCATGTTCCTTGCCATGATAGTCATAGATTGTAACTCTCTGAAACTATAAACCCACATAGACATATAAGTTGCCCTGATCTTGGTGGCTTATCATGGCAGTAGAAAAGTAACTCAGATGGAGTGATGGGTGATGGGGTGATTTGCCAGAGTTCCAAAAAGAAAAAAAAAAGAGAGAGAGAGAGACATCCAGTTCCACAGTGTGTGCTATTTCCACTTTCTCTGCTCCTGGAGGAGATCCCATAGAATGGCATGGAATTGTGACTGAGGCAAAAAAGAGTTGTGCTTTTCCCTATAGAAAAATTATTCCAGCAAATAGGCAAGTTATGGACCATTGTAGAAATGAGATATAGAATACAGGATCCTAGGGTACCTGGCCTTTTACTAAAGGAGATAAACAAGAAAACAAATAAAACTCAGCTTGCTGGGTAGGCTTACCTGACAGGTATGAACAGTGGCAGAGTGTGCAGCGTGGGGAGTGGGGCTTTATCTGGTCAATGGAATAGAGCAATTTGGACAGCACAATTTGTGCATTGCAGTGCAAATGCGAAGTAAGCATGATCCTAGCAGAGGAGGTGGGACGTCTGCTGGACCGTGCCCTCGAGACTTCAAGAGGAAAGAACCACTCCCTTTTCTGGACCACATGGTGCAATTGGAGAACAAGAAATGTTAAAGGATTTACATAATATGGCTTCTAAAGTAGTTAAGGTATTCCTGTCTTCCTTCGTGGCTAGGAATCCATTTAAACCATGACCCTTGAGGTCTAGATACCATGATTAGGAATGAAGATTCTGAGGTCAATGAGATGCCTTGTGTGATAGCTATACTTGGTTGTGACCTTGACCACATCTGTGATTAGCTAAAATCTAAGTGTCTTAATATAGCAATGGGTGGTTTTTCTTAGATTATTTGAAGTGGGAAGACCCACTTTTAGCCCATATCTTTTGAGGTGGGAAGATCCACCTTTCATCTGACTATACCTGCTGGCAGCCTACACAAATAGCATGGAAAGGAAGCTTTCATTCTCTCTTTGCCTGCCTACTCTCATTCCCACTGGCAAGTCCATTTCTTCACTGGCATTAGGGCCTACTTCCTAGGGATCTTGTCATATCTGGAAGACCAGCGGAGACATTTAGCTGAACAAATACTGAATTCTTGAACCTTCCTTTGGTAGACAGCCATTGTTGGACTAGCTGGAAAACAGCCTGCAAGCCATTCTGATAAATCCCCATACATAGTATCTATCTGTCTATCTATCTATCTATCTATCTATCTATCTATCTATCTATCTATCTATCTATCTACCTACCTACCTACTTATCTATCTATCTATCTATCTATCTATCTATCTATCTATCTATCGGTAGATATATATATATATGTATGTATATATATATATGTTATATTCCTTAAGTTTTGTTCTTCTAGAGAACTCCAATTAATAAATTAATAGAGGTTTTGTTACCAAAGGTAGTTTTAGAGTAACAGAAGCATAAGGATGAATTTTTTAGGCTTTCCACTTTGCCAACACCTATAGTAACTGAAGCCCACAGGGCAAACTATTTTATAACCTTAAGGAAACACATTTATTTGATTATCCTGATTCACTAATTGTGACTCTGTATATAAAATTTTTGCAATTCATAGAAAATCAAGGAAATTGATAATGCTGGTTGGTTGCTCCTAGCATCTTTGGGTAAATTGATAAAGGAAAAGAATATACTTCACAATAAAATTAACAAGCTTCTACCATCTCAGAATATAGTGAAGGTGTGAACAATGAACTTAGTGGTAAGAATTTCCAGTTCCAGATATTCATGAACAGTCTAAAGGTTTCTGAGTGTGCCACGGAATTGAGCCACAGGTCTCAGGAAAACCAAACAGAAATTCTCATTATGAGACTTGCTCAATTACTAAGAAAAGTCAACTCCCAGCATCAGAAGGTATAGATGGTTAAGTAAAGACATTACGTGGTAAAGAACTGATCCTTTATAGAATGAGATCTTTGGGATGAAGAAGTGCTGGGAAACCTAGCAAAGCTAAGAAATTTGAACCCAGATTCTCAAGGGTTTATCTCTCTTGAGGAAGTAATCTATCTACCCTCAGCAAAAGATGTACTTCCATCCCCACTCCCTGAAATACTGCCTTTTCTGCCTTTGATTGAGGAAATCAATTAAGTCAGCAATGACTTTCTCTGCTAAATCCCCTTTCAATATTTTATCAATATTTGTATCTGTATCTATCTAGATCTACCTCTATCTATGTCTATACATATGATCTGTCAGACAGGCAGGCATACAGACATATGGATAAAGATAGATTTATTCTGGAAAGAGAGAGAGAAAGAGAGAGAGAGAGAGAGATTCTGTAAATTTTGTTCCTCTAGATAACGCTGACTAATACACCTTGGGCATAATAAATGCTTTGTTTAATTAGAACGAATTTTGATTCCTTGGTCTTTGTAATACTTTTCAATTCTTTGGACTTTGTAACACTATTCAATTCCCTCAAAATTTTTTCCTCAGTACCTTCCCTCTTTGCATTGAAAAACAAAATGGACATTCAATAATAAATTTAATAATAAATAAATAATAAAGTTAATGGGCTTTTTACTAAAGGTCTAAAGAGAATGTTCATGAATAGTGAGTGCTTCTTGGGGAAGTGCTAGAAAATGTTCATTACTACTTTCCTAAAACATTTATAGTAACTTGATGAATAATGGGTGGGAATAATTTAGAATGGCAATGCTTCATTCAGACAGAACCTGTTTACGCTCCCACGTAGCAGCCACATCGTGTCTGTGTTGGATAAGGATCCATATGTTTTTAATGCATGTGTCACTAAGAGTTTGTCAAAAGGCATGGACTCCCGGTGTTGTAAGAAACTTTAGAGGACAGATGAGAGGTGCGAAGAGAGCCACTGCTTCTCTTCTTTGTAAACTGTGCAGTCAATTGATCATAAGAAATTGAATTAAGAGCTAGACTCAATTATAGTACATGCAAGTAAACAAATAGAATATGAAAGTGAATAATTTATACAGCTCTGATAATAGATAGCTGTTATACATAGCTCATGCATGCACAGACATCCATTTCAGAGTATTACTCAATGAAAATATTTAAAATTTATTTAATTATATCTTACAGTGCTCAGGTTGAGTTTTTACAATACAAAATAGGATTTAACATTCAGAGAAAGTAGCCATATCAAAGCATTTCTGAGTGGAAATTCCAATTATAGCCAGTATTTTAAATAGACACATCCTGACTCCCTTCACAGATTCCCATTGGCCATATGGTAACTGCACACATGCCCCAAAATAAAACTGCCATATGTAAGTTTTACTGACTTCATCCCTAGAGAGCCATATTTATCTGTAAGCACTAAACAAATCAAACCAAGTGAAATTATGTTTTATGCCATGCCTGGGAGATTAAACTGCCTAACGAAAAGAAAATACAAAGGAAATAAGGCTAGATACCCATAGACGTGGAATGTAATGGTATCTGGAAGAACAGTTTCTGGAATTCTTACTCTTTGCTGTAGACAGAAAATCATATACCAAAGAAGTTTATAAGCTAGCCTGTGCTGTGCCATCAAAGTGGATTTAGTGGGAACGCTAAAGAGGTAATCAATAGTAACGCTGGGCATGGGTGTCTATTCTCCACGGACGTTCTATCAGCTTGATTTGTGTTTATTTTGAGCACTTAAATATATGATATGGGCTTGTGTGTACGAGTTGAAATATGCCTTTAAAGAAGACACAGCTTTGTAACAGTTTGGAAGAACTGTATTGTGATTTCAGAGATGCTTTGTTTTCTTCATCCAGGTAAGGCAGATGGGGCTCTGATGTGTAAAGGATTCTGTTCTAGTGATCATTGTAACTCCACCCTATCCCCATGTGCCTATATGTACAGAAATGCATATGCATATGCTCCTCATATTTATATGTATGTGCATCTATGTATGTGTAGACTCATACAGAAGGAAAAGGGGATTTGAAGACCCTCATTATGAATACGCAGGCCCTGCTACGTATGATGGCATGCTGTTCATGTCCACGGTGAGTGTTAATCTGAGCATGGAAGGCTATCCCATTTGCCTTAAAATGAACAATACTGATGGTTCTGTGAGAATGTTGGCTTTCCTTGCACAGAGTATTTACTTGCTCCGTGAGGAACTGCTCAGATACAGGGATACATATTATGTTCTTTTAAAATCATTTGGTATGAACCTGGAAGAAATGACTTTCCTTGACTAAGAACTCTGAGCATTGCCTTTATAGTGAAAAAAGTCACTGAAATTTCTCACAATTCTTTGCAATGCCTTGAGTAATCCTAGACCTTAAGTTTTACAAAGCATGGAGTCTCACTAATGTCTGTCTTTAGCTCTTTAAGTAAGAGTTTGTCAAAATTTATTTTTGAAATTAATTTTTTCTTAGTAGGTTTCCTATGCATTATCTTTGATTCTTTTTCTTGTGCTTGTTAATTTTTTTCTGCCCTTTTTTTGATTTGTTTGTTTTTTAGCTTGTCGTTCTTTTGGTGCCTGTTAGTTTTCTAATGAGAGCCAAAAAGGATGTGGATTCAGCTGGGAGGGGAGGTGGGGAAGATGTGGGAGGAGTTGGGAGAGGGGAAACTGTAATCAGAATATATTGTATTTAAAAACCTATTTTCAATTTAAATAAACACCAAAACTAAAAGAAATGAACGTATCAGCCACAACAGCGATAGTGGATGAACCCAATACTTTACTTTCACCAACAACATGTTATCCAGATAAAAGTTAATTAGCGATACTCTGGGGTTTAATAGTATCACAAATCAAATGGACCTAACAGACATCTATAGAACACTCCTATCCCCAAATACGGAAAAATACACTTTTCACGTAATCAACCCATGGAAACTTTTCTAAGACTATTCACATATTAGGAAAAAACAAGTCTCAAGAAATTTAAGAAAATGGAAATTCACCTTGTCTGACCATAAAGGAATGGAGATGGATATCAAGAACGATGGAAATAGTGGAAAGTATGCAAAGTCATAGAAGCTAAACAGCACACCAGTGAATGGAAATTGAGTCAGACAAGAAAACAAGAAGGAATTAGGAATTAAAAATATTCTTCGAATGTGGGGAGCAAATGAAGTCCTAAGTGAATGTGTGTGTGCTTTTGAAATGATCAGAGCCAGGTAAAGGACCCCAATGCCTGAGACAATGCCGAAGCCTTCCCCTGGTCTAAGCACACACATTGACACTGTATGCGTAAACTATCAGGGGCAGCTTCTTCGTCCCGGGTGACTACAATATGAGCCTGCTTCCCTACAGAAACCATCTACATCTGCATCTACTTCTCCTCCTTAGTGCTATATCTAATAGATATACTGAGTTCCCAGGTTACCCTTGCCCCATCTCCATCAGCACGTATGACCCACCTGATCCCACTTTCCTGTGTGTGTCTGTCCTTCCTTCATTCTTTCGTGCCCCCTCTAGGTAACTCTCTAAGCCTTTACAGGTTGTGCATTAGAACTGAGTTCTCATGAAAACACAGTATCTCACAGTCTATGGGACTTAATAAAGGCAATCACAGAGGAAAGCTTGTAGCACCTAGTGCCCACGTTTAAAACTTCAAAGATGTCTTAGTAATCACTTAGTATTTTACCTAAAGGCCTTGGAAAAGTAAGAACAAAGAACCCAAAAAAAAGAATGAATAAAATCAGGTGGTGGTGGCGCACGCCTTTAATCCCAGCACTAGAGAGGCAGAGGCAAGTGCATCTCTGTGAGTTTGAGACCAGCATGGTCTACAAGAGCTAGTTCCAGGCTTCAAAGCTACAGAAAAACCCTGTCTTGAAAAACAAAACAACAACAAAATAAATAGATAGAAATAATAAAAGACAGTGCTGAATTTTAATGAATCAGAAATTTAAAAATACAGTGAATTAGTGAAACAAAGAATTGGCTCTTTGAAAAGATTAATAAAATTGACCACCATTAGCCAAATTGAATAAAGGAAAGAGAGAGAGAATCTTGATGGGTTAATTTGGCCTGTCATGGACTGAGCAGATGGCAGGCCCACACTTTCTTTGCATGCCCCCCTGGGACCAACCTGATCATCTGCTGTCCTGTAGCACAAATAATAAAAACCCATAGACAGACATTGGGGTTCAACCTGAAGATGAGAAAAGTAACAGCAGCCAACCACTAGAGAGCTCTTACCTCTTCAAAATTTTCAGACTGAAAGAGAGTGAGTTCCTATCTCATCCCTCTTTATACTCCTCTCTAGTGCTGGGATTAAAGGCCTGTGTCACCACCACCAAGCCTCTATAGCCAA
>NC_022017.1:19985099-19986616 GCF_000317375.1 Microtus ochrogaster
CTCTTCCTCTTCCTCTTCCTCTTCCTCTTCCTCTTCCTCTTCCTCTTCCTCTTCTTCTTCTTCTTCTTCTTCTTCTTCTTCTTCTTCTTCTTCTTCTTCTTCGAGACATGTCTGCTCCTGGCAGCACCAATCAACTTCAGAGAAGATGATGGGAACTGAAGAAACTCCACATGGAGTTTGCTTTCTTTGTGGAAAAAATAAGCCACTGGGCAAGAAAGTGCCCTTGCCTTGACTGCTGACAGTGGTCATCTGTCATTGTCCCATTAGGACAAGCAGGACACAAAAGAGAGTGATTGCCAAACCTTATACAGACATGGTAAGATAGTCCTTCAAAAACCCTGCTTCACAGAAGAGTCTGCCAGATATTCCAGGTCTCTGGGCCAAAGATTGATGCCCTAACATTGCAGAAGAACTTTGGGTAACTGTTAAGGAAGCCAGCTATTTCTATCATTTCTCAAATTTTTGGAAATCGCTTGCTCATACTTTCTGTTTACTCAGTTAATATTATTGCCTTTTTGCATCTCTGAGGGAGCTGAAGACTAGATAATTATATTTATAGTTTTACTTGTTTACCAAATGCAGAAAGCAAGTTAGGGTAGAAAGTAAAATAGGTACAAGACTTTGGAGTCACCAAGATAGGATAGATAATGACAAATAAATTCTCTGAATTTATCAACTTCAAATGAACTAGACACTGTTGATGTATTTATTGCCTGTATATATTGTATATAATTATTGTACTTATTGCATACAGTTTTTATTATATGAGTTATAGCCTTCTTGTTTTATTTTAGATAAAAAAGGGGGAAATATAGTGATATGTTATTTGTATTTTAATAAATAAAGCTTGCCTGAAGGTCAGTGTAAAGCAGCCACACTAGTCAGCCATACAGGCTAGGCAGTGGTTACACACCTACTGGAACTCCAGCAGCCACACTAGTTAGCCATAGAGACTGGGCAGTGGTGGTACACACCTTTAATCTCAGCACTAGAGGGGAATATAAAGCAGGATGAGACAGGAACTCTCTTTCAGTCTGAAGATTCCAAGGAGGTAAGAGCTCTCTAGTGGCTTGGCTGCTATTGTTTTTCTGATCTTCATGTTGAACCCCAATATCTGTCTCTGGGTTTTTATTTATTGTGGTACACTGTTCATGTGCTGACAACCTAGTTAGGGGTGACTGAAGCCACTTTGCCCTTTTGTTAGCTGCTCACCCTGACTGTCTGCTAGCATTTAGTCCTCAACTAAATCAACTTGAGTATTGCTACTATGCCAAGCTCTATTTATTCACACATACATGATCAGCTTTAGTTTTCTCATGGCAACGAGTTACATCTATAAAGACATCAAAGAAAGAGCTACAGTGTTTCATGGTTACATCATATTTAGGTACTTGTCTATGGAGCAGTCTCCGGTGGTCTCCTGGGTGGAAGTACCTTGCTAACAGTTGTCCTCAATTCTAATTCAGCCTGGTACAATTAGATGTATTAGAAGAAAGAACATACAGGAGGCAGTTGTA
>NC_022017.1:19986876-19991024 GCF_000317375.1 Microtus ochrogaster
GAATATATAGGAGGCAGATGTATTGGAAGAAAGAATATATAGAAGGACAACAGTGTACTCTGGGGAAATAGGTGACTTGCTGTTGTTAGCCCAGAACTTTGTCCTTCCTCTTGTCTAGTCTGCTTTGCTGTCTAATACCCACTCCAAGTTTCTCTACTTCTCATTCCGGATGTTATTTGCTTCATGATTTTATCCCTCGCTTTTCTTTTAATCCTTAGATCTGTTTTTACTGTAATAGATATGACCTATGTTAATCCCACAGAAGCAAAGAGAAAGACCACGGAATCAAATCATCATGGCCAAAATGATTAAAGCAATCAATTAATTAAGTGATCTCTTTTATTCAGATACATGTGTTGCCTCTTCCTGATTAAGAGATCAGTATTGAATATAAAAGTAAGATAAGGGGTTTTATAGTTCAGGGGTAGGGATTTTTGAAATAGGGGATTTGGCAGGCACATAGGCTAGGTTATAGAAGCAGAGCATAAGAATAACAAGTTGCTCATAACAAACCCCTGAAACAAACACACGATTGCAAGTTGGTCACCTCAAGGTAGTAATAAAAAAGTGGTCATAATAACCTTTTGAAGCAAAGACATGGTTACACTTTCCTGACCCAGGTAGTAAAGAACCATTTGTAGTTAAGGTTATACGAGGGACATAGCCCCATCAAAAACAGCAATGAATCTGGTTTTGTCTTTGCAAGAAGATGGCTTCCAGCCCAAGATGGGGCAGGCTGGTTTATCAGCTACTTGGAGTTTTCACTACCGATCTTTTCTCTTATTGACTTCCAAAATCCTTCTCCTGCATCATTACCTTCTTTATTTCCAGTGTTGGGATTTTTAAGTGAGAGCTAAGAGAATACCCCCAAATCCATAAATAGAATCAATTCTTGTTTTCCATGACATAACGCTCTACTGCCTCCCAGAGTATGGAGAGTTTAGTGTGATCCCTTTCAGTGAAGACCTTTATTTCTAACTTTGTGTCAAATGGCTAACACTGATATATTTTGAGAAGTAGTTGTGTGAACTTTCCTGAGGAGGGCATGAAAGAAATGTCTATTCATCTTAGTTAGGGCACCAGTAAGACCAAAGTAATGCTTCCACCCAAATCTATCTTAGTGTGGTTAATGTATTGGAGTTATTTGTAAGAGTATGTAAAAGAATTTATGTATGGAATCATGGGTAACTCAGAGGCAAGACAGCTGCATCACCAAAAATCGCACCCTGGTACAAGTGATGATTCACAAAATCTGCATCCATGGACCCGAGGGGATTGGAGGTTTGGTACTCTGTAGCAGTCATGACTTGGATACCTTAGAGGAGCTTTGTGAATCCTGTAGCCTTCAGGAACATCCTGCACCTTATAAGGTTGCTTGTTATTTATTATATTTATTTTATTTATTTATTTTTCATGTGTGTTTGTGTGCCTGGGTGTGGATGCATGTGTGAGGGTATTCACATACTGAAGCATAAAGTGGACATCACAGGACAGCTTGTAGGCATCTCAGTCAGTTCACTGCTTCTACTATGTGGAGCCCAGTGATTGAATTGAGGTCACCCAGGATTGCTATTTGGCAGCAAGTTTCTCTACCAGATGCCATCAGGCCAGCCAGGCCACTTTCTAAGTTGTGTTAGCATCTTTCACTGATTTCCTGAGTTTTAGGAGCTGCCCTGCTCTCTCCACAATAGACCATTTCCTTTGGGAGGAAATGGCAGCATAATGGGTGGCCATGTTGGGTTATTGCTGTTTTGCAGGGCTGGAGGTGAGCCCGGAGCCTTGCCCATGCAGGGAAGCCTCTACCACAGTGCTGTGCTTCTTCCCTTGAATCCATGGCCTCTCTTTCACCCTCCTTCTCCCCTGTGCTCTTTTCTTTCTGTTCTTCTTTGTGTTGGAGGTAACAGAAGAGTTGGAACAAAAAATTGGGGCCGGAAAAGGACTGCTTTTGAATTGGAGGATACATTTAGAGTTTCATGTATTTGGCTCTTTTTTTTGTTTTGTTTTGTTTTTCGAGACAGGGTTTCTCTGTGGCTTTGGCTCATTTTTATATCTGTTCCTGTGTACTTTCAGAATAATTATGATTTTTCTGAGAACTGTGTGGACAGAAAACAATATTCTTTAAGATGTTGTATTTCGGGGCACCTCGTGCTTTTGTGGCATTGTTATATCTAAAATTAAGTGGGACAGTTGCAATTTCTTTTATGCATTCCACCCCACCACAAGATAATAGGACATCTTGTTGCTTTTTTCATGGTAACCATCTTATGTAAATCTCAGTATGGGGGGATCACAGTTGTTGCATTTGCAAGTTAAAATCCTCAATAGTGTTTATTTGTTAAGTGATTTAATCTTAAATAAAAGGAAACATCCTTCAAATGTCCAAATAAAATCCCAATGCAAATATGGAGTTTTTAAAACTAAAACAGTTGTGTATAGAAGCATAGCATACATATTTTATAATATCTTCTTTGTACTAAGAGGACAGGGGATGTAGTGGTTCTTACATGAACGCTGTCTGAACTGTGCTTCAGGCAACTAGGTAAACTGATTCTTTATAGGATCTATCACAAATCTTATTGATTTATCTATTTTTATTTTATTCTTTATTAAAATTTTGTGTAGGGTATTACATTAAATATGTTAAGTAAATAAATGTTATTTTTATTTTCCTGTGTTTTAAACAGTTTTGGAACTAAACCTATGGCATCATGCATGCTAGGCAAGTACTCTACCAATAAGCTATGTCCCTGGCCCTTAATTTTTTTTAATTTTATTTCAAGAGCAGGGCTTGATCCCCACAGCCTTATACTGTGCTTGTTACTCATACTCATGAAATTATTTGATTTATTTTTATGGAATTCTAAAAGTGAAGGTTGGTTATTTGCTGACAGAAAAGAGAAACATGAATTTTTGTTGTTATTGCTGTTTATCTTGTTTTAGTTTTGGCATGGGGTCTTCTGTGTAATCCAGGTTGTCCTCAAACTCATGGTTATCCTGTCTTGGATTCCTGAATTTGAGGATTATATGTGTAGACCACTGCACCAGTTAACCCTCGCCAGTGAATTCACTAAAGATGCTTAGTCTTTGCAGGGTTTAAGTGAGGGTGCTGTATATGTCATACTTTACTGGTGGTGAAATTAGAAGTCAGCACCTGGGAGGTAAATGGAGTTCCAAGAAGGTATGCCTATCGCACGGATACTGAATACCTAAGTAGATTCAGCCCTCCTTGTCCCTGATTGTAAAAGATGCACTGTTCAACACTGCGTGTTGTATGCTGTTGTCAAGTGTAGTTTTACTTCCTAACATGTAATATTATTTAAAAAAATTAGACAGGTTAAAAATAACTTTTATTACTAAGAATGATAGTTTGGGAAAATAGTGTCAGAATACTAGCAGAATGCTAAGATTTTAAAATGACTCATTAAAAATAATGATGATCTCTTTGCTCCAGAATGGCTTTCTCAATACATCCTTTTTCCTCAATAACATACCAACCATATGTTGCTGTTAAGAATATTTGAAGTTTAACATGTGAAAATTACTGGGGTAGAGAATAAATTTGTGGCCTTGTCTTTTGTTTAGGTCTCTTGACTAAGAAAGTATTTTAAAGTATAGAAAGAATTCTTGGTAATAATAATACAAGCATTCTGGAAAATAGTATTTCAGTAGTAGTAAGCCCTGTCATTATCTGTTCTTATAGGTGGGGAAAAAAGTATTTACTTTAGCAACCTCGACTAATAATGTGTAGATTAACACAGAGATTGCTTTGGGGCCCTAATTTATAGTGATCTGCCTGTAAGCATGCACTTATAGACAGCGGACCCATTACAGCACCTTGGCAAATCAATGGCTTTGCAGGATTTCAAAATGTATTGGCATCAATGCCAGACTGTGAAGGAATGGCACCACATGGGTTGGATTTATCAATAGCAGCGGTCTATTATTCCAAATAGAAAATGTGCCAGGTAACAGCTTGTAATGACAAATATCATCTGCTCCCGTGGAAGAGAACAGCACGGGTGCGCTCAAGACAGCAGAGCCTGAAATTGATCACAGCATCATCTGGCAGCTCGGGATGCACTCGGATCTCTCCATCCACAGGTTCTCAGTGGTACTAACTCCCTGGAGCAGTTTTCCTCTCCCTTCCT
>NC_022017.1:19991320-20032507 GCF_000317375.1 Microtus ochrogaster
CCTGGCCTGATCCTGCACTAAGTGCAGGGAAGAGTAAAATGGTGAAAGAAGGACAAAATCTGAACCGAACACCCAATAAAATCCAATATGGATGAGGGATAAGGAACAGAACCTACAAACGAAGTTATCAAGGAGCAAAGAAACAGAAATGACCAGCCATCTGGAATCGGGATAGAGTCCCAGGCAGAATAAACATTTTTAAGGTGAGGTTATAAAAACGTGGTGTGTTTTGGTAACACAGATTGCACAACAGTTGACGGACTACTGCCTGATAGAGGGCAGTGATGTAAAAATAGATTGAAAAGGTAGGTTGGGTGGAAACTGTGCCCCTGTGAAACATTGCAGTGGACATATTATCCAGAAAGCTCAGCAGGTTAGTCGATTGGCTCGTGAGCAGATGCTGTGCCACAGTGTGGCGGTGCCAGGCTGAGCCTGGAGAGGGGTACAGACCGACAATCTGTGTGTGAAGCCTGTGACTGAATATACAATGTTGCCAGGAACATTACTGTTTCTGATCCTTCTCATGGGAATCTTTCACTATAGTAGAGATGGGAGGTTGTGGTTGAGCTGATCTTTAAGCACTAAGCTACACTCACACTTTAGATCATGTGTGCAGTCTCTTGGTGGAGATGGATGAATGTCTGATCCAGCAATAGAAAAGAGAGACACATAGAAGGCACAGGTATAGAACAAGAGTAAGTATTTTACAGAGGGTTAGAAGTTAAATCTAATTAAAACTTGACTATTAAAACCTTGGAAGTAGGAATAGAGAATGATGCTCCAAAGCTATAGGTCTTCAGTTACTGATACTTAGGTAATGAAGGGCAAGAACAAGGTTGAAAAAAGAAATGATGACTTGTGTATGTGATTGATAGGACCTTTTGCCTTAATCTCAGTATACTATCCATGAAACTCCTAGGTCACTTGTGCCATTGTGACAGACCTTCTTTGATTTCTAAGTATGATTCCTTCCCTATTGCTACGATCACAAGGGGATTGAGCAAGGTCATCTGAGCCTCATAGAGGTAGGCTCTCCACATGTGGCAAACATACAAAGGAAGGCAGAAGGGAACAATAGGATGCCCAAGGTAGTATTTAAGTTAGATGTTGTGTGTGTGTGTATTATGGGACATCCCATTAGAAGAAAATCAGAGATTCCTCTGACAGCAATGAGGGCCTGCTCAGAAACATAAGAATTTGTCATGAGGCCATAGTGTCTCATTTTCCTATTTATTTTCTTGGGAAAAGTTCAACTCTCTGAATGTAGGGATGAAATGGTTAAGGCTGTCTCTCAGAGCAGAGGGGGCCAACAGGATGGGGACAACAGCCTTACATGTTGACATGGGCACAGAATGTGGTTAGCTTGAAAGTGCTCTGATCCTACAGAGTTCTTATTTAGGATGCTCACACATTGTTCATTTTCACTACCCAGAAAATAAGGTGATGCAAGTGTATCTTTTAAAATATCCTGTAACAATGGCATGGACAATTAGCATACATTCTAGCTTTAGTTAATGTTTGTTGTGAACTTGGGAGAATCACTGTTATAATCCAGGCAAGGAAGATATAGACGGCCATTTTTTATAAGCCCAAATTAGAGTCCTTTATTAGCTAGCAACTGAGATTAGGCTCTTTCCCAAGAGAATGCTTGGCATTGAAGCTCAGGTGTACAGCAGTTATAAAGACAAAAAACAAACAAACAAACAAAAAACCCCAAAATTGGCATCATTGGCAGATGTAGGTCAAGGGAACCTAGTAACATTTGTTTTGATAGATCACAATTGTTTGGGTTATGCTTCTGGGCCACGGTCTGGGTTGGGTAAAGTCTCAAACGTGTTGCCAAAACAGACATGACTATTCAAGAAATTAGGAGCTTCTTTCAAAAATCTGTCTCCTGAGCAGGTACCAAATAAAGTCAGGGTAAGGTCAGGGAAAGGCTGCGTGACATTGGCCTCTTGACTGCTTGCCCACTTTGTGCTCAGCTTCCCTCATGTCTGTCACTGCACCTGTGCAGCCTTTCCAAGTAGGATGCTTCTGATGATAACGTGACTGAGCAGGCATGAAAGAACACAAACATGTGAGGCTGTCAGGATGGTGTCGTATTTAATATCCCTGGTGCTTAATAATCATAACTAATTCTTCTGGCCTCTGCAATGTGCTGATGGATACCTACATGTCAGGATACCATTCGGACTCCCAAGGGGAATGGAGGAAAGACCGTGAAATGCTCATTGCAGGGCCTGGTCCTCCTTTTTTGACGACAACAGCTGACAGAATGAGAATGACTTTGCCAAGTTGCCATTCTGAGCTGACGGTGCTGTTGGGGGAACTCACTGAATATGATTGAAGCCGAATCACAGGCTCCTAAGTTGATGATGAGGAAACTAATGGTTCAAGTGAATGATGATTTTCTTGCTCTCAACCCAACTATGCTTTCCCCACAGAAGCACCTACAGTACAACAAAGAATTTAGTCTGAAAAGTGTCTGTGGTGGGGAACCTTCTCCACCTCAGTTCTTGTAATGTGTTAGTCATAAAATGTCCATTTTCTCTTTTCTTTAGTATGCGACAAAGTCTTCAAGTAAATAGAATAAACAGGGAGGAATTGGAGATGTAAGGGCCATGCATCTCGAAGGGATTCTTCCTCTGTATCCCTGCGTGGGCTGGTCAGCACTGCTGGGGCAGTACCCTTGCTGCTGGTTAAGGGGATTGTAGCCTTGGAATGTCACCATCCATACCACTGTGTTGGTCTTCCTTGTACTCCAAATCTTTTCTGTTGGTGAAGTTTTCAGTATTTTTTGAAGCCAACTTTATTGAAGTATAAATTATATACAATAAGTAGAACACATTTAAAGTAGGTAAAATGGCAAGTTTCAACATATGTAAAATACCATCAAACTAGCTGAGCAATCAAGAGATTGAAATTCCTTTAACTCCTAAATCCTTTCTGTGATGCTTTTTGACAACCTTTCCCAATAAGTGACACAAGTCAACTTGGACTAAGAGTAAGGCTGTGTGTGTTTGTATGTGTGCAAGTATAAATGTGTATATGTATATCTATATGTGTGTGTGTGTGTATTATGTATCTCTGTGTGTGCTTCTATGTCTATGCGAGTATATGCCATCTGTGTGATAGCCTATAGAAGCCAGAAGAGGATGTTGGATCCCATAGATATGCTTGGCATGATTATGGGAACTATACTCAGTTCTGTAGAAGAACAGCAAATGTTCTTAACCACTGAATCAACTTCTAGCCCTCCAAAAGTTTTAATAAATTATTTCTTATAACTTTTAGGTCCGACTACTCAAACCCTCTCTGAACTTTAAAGGTTTTATATTTTGTAGTATGTGCCTATTGCTTTAAGATGATATATCTGATGGCATAAAATTATTCCTAATAATTTTACCATTATAATAAAATTTTAATAATTTTATTACATATTGTGATGCATATTGTATAATAATATAATTTATATGTATAAGAATATAAAATGAATAATATATCATATATAACTGTCTTATTCTGTTATTATTTTGAATTTAGTTCTTTTATTCCTGACACTGGTCATTTGTGTCTTCTCTCATTTTTTTTTTCTGTGTATTAGTCTCCAAGGCTTCTGTAACAAATTCCCCAAAGTCAGTAACTGAAAAAGTCAATCACAACCCTCCAGTAACTGGTGTCAAGAAATTGAAGTTAAGCCGGAGATTCAGGACGAGGGCCCTCTAGATGATGCTTTTCCTGAGCGAGCGCTTTTATTCCAAGGCATATCAGTGTTCAAAACACGAACAGAGAAACAATGAAAAACAGAATATTTATCACTATCAGTGAATATACAGGATACAGAAGATCCCAAGGCAATATGGGAGCTGTTTGCATAATGCCCTTGAGCTCACAAAGCTTCATTACTTAGGAAAGGGGAGGAAACATTTTGCCCATGACATTTTTGGGGTGGGTATAAAACATTCCTTGCAAGAGAGTAAACAAATTCTAAGGGAACAGGGTTCACACCGTGGAGTAAGTAGGAAAGTCTATTATATGCAGACTACAAAAGTTGACATTTTGAGCTCATGAGATGGCTCACTGGGTAAAGGCCTGACACCCTGCTTGAGTCTGACAACTTGAGTTCAGTCTCCAAAACCACATGACAGAAAGAGGGAACCACCTCCTGCCAACAGTTCCCTGACCCCTCATGCGTGCCATGGCATGTTGGCGGAGGCTGCTCTTTCCTTTCCAGCTGCCCAGACCCAAAATAACTACACAGAAACTATATTAATTGTAATACTGTTTAACCAATATCTTAAGCATATTTCTAACTAGCTCTTATATCTTAAATTAACCCATTCCCATTATATTGTATTTTACCATGAGGCTCGTGGTTTACTGATAAAGTTCCTGAGCACCTGTCTCCTTCTGTGGTGGCTACATGGAGCCCACCTGCCTAATTTCTTCCTCTATCTCTGCTTGGAATTCTCGCCTTGCTCTATTCTGCCCTGCTAGAGGCCTAAAGCAGCCTCTTTATTAACCAATGGTATACAGAGGGGAATCCCACATCAATGGTATGTATATCTATACATACACACAAACATGTATACATACATACAATTCAAAAGCTATTTTTAGAAGGAAAAGTGTACATTTGTTGTTCTCTGGTGCTGTTGGGAACAAGTTGAAAGTCAGTGTGATTGAACTGAAATGAAGGCCTCCTTGGGCTCTCTCCACAGGCTCTAGGAGGCAGCCTGCTCCTCGATTTCCCCACTTTGATGTCATCCAATGTTTCATAGCCTAAGTCTGAGCCAATCAAGTCCCTGTCATTTTCCCTGTCTTGAACATTGTTCTTCCTGTTAGGCTCCACTGAATACAGACCAGGTAATCCAGTATAATCTCAACTTGAACCAATCTGTACGGACTCTTTGGCCATGAAGGCAGAGCTCAGAACGAGGGTCATTTCAAAGGGATCCTCATTTGGCCTCCACAGTCTGGTTTGAAATTTCCAGATCTATTAATCTTTTCCAGAAACCAGATTCTGGTTTCACTGGTTCAGTTCAACTGTCTTCCTCTTTGCTAATTTTAAGTTTTGCTATTATTTTTAGTCTGTTTCCTTTGTTTTTGTTTGTTTGTTTCTTAAGTTTGTAGCTAAGGTTTTTAGCTCCATTCCACAAACTTCATATGGTGTGTTTTCACATTCTTTACATTGTTCCTTGATTGTTAGAATCGCCCAAAAACTTCCACTCTAGGTGCCTTTTGGTTGACTTCTGAAAGGCATTATAGTCAAAGAACATTTTCTGGGTAATTTCCAACTAGAGTACGTTTAAATTAATTGAGTGTAGTTTTGGAGATGTGTTTGAAGACATTAAAGCATAGCCGTTTTGTTTTTACTGAAGACTGTGTACAGCCCTTTTCTGGTTCACAATTTAGGATTTGGAGAGCTGCATCTATATGCACAAGTGCTTTGTAAAGCAACTGTTGAGATATCTGTTCCATTAGAGGGAAAGATTTATTATGCATAAGAGAGTGAAAATATCCAGAAGCATCTGGAAACATCCAGAGAGCAGAGAGGAAAAAAACCCAAAAATGAAAACAAAACAAACGGTAGCAAACATGGCCAGGACAATCTGTGAGGAAATGGGGAGGCCGTGTAGACAGCAGAAATAGAGACTAGTGGTCGTGGGTGCACAGTGAGTAAAGACAGTGGAAATCTGAGATGAGAAGGGCCAGGCAGCTAATGTGGGAACTTTGAAATGCATAGCAAGTATTTGTGAGTTGGGACTGCGAGAGCCTGGAGGCCAGCGCGAGCTTTGGTATGCTGATAGGTGTCACAGGTATATATCAATAGAAAGACAGAGAACTGTATGTCCCTTATACCAGAGGCAAGGGAAATATTGCCTTTTGGTGGACACATTTCCTAAGGAATGTTGACTTTTATCTAACTGCTAAAAATCCTCCTTATATCCAGTTTGAGCTCATTTCTGGATATATGGCTTCCTGGGACCTACAGCCCCCAAGTTGGGCAGATCATAACCATCTGCAATTAAGGGGATTTCACATTCTTGACTCTGGGCACCCACACACATGGTATACAACCCCACATATGGTATGCACCCACACACATGGTATACTCCCCACACATGGTATACAACCCCACATATGGCATGCACTCACACACATGGTATACACACCCACACATGGAATACACCCCCACACATGGAATACAACCCCACACATGGTATACAACCCCACATATGGTATGCACCCCCACACATGATATACACACCCACACATGGCATACACCCCCACACATGCTATACATCCAAGCACATGGTATACTCCCCCACACATGGTATACAACCCCACATATGGCATGCACCCCCACATATGGCATGCACCCCCACACATGGTATATACCCTCACACATGGTATACACCCCATACATGCTATACACCCCACACATGGCATAGACCCCCACACATGGTATACACCCCCACATATGGTATGCACCCACACACATGGCATAGACCCCCACACATGGTATACACCCCACACATGGTATACAACCCCATACACACTATACACCCACACAGGCAGACGCACATACACATAAATAAAAATTAAAATAATTTTTAAACAAAATTCCCATTTCCCAAAATGACCCTCCATAGCAAACAGTTTGTTGATAGAATTCCTGATGTCTTCTGCTTCCCACTGATTTCTTGCCTGTTTCTAAACTGGAGAGTAACTGAGTTATTGTGTTTTTCCTAGTAGATGTGTCGGCCATTATTTCATACATTTTGATACTATTTAGGTTTGGTATGTTCTCCTGATGAATTGATTTTCATCAGACACTGAAATTACTTGTCTTCTAAAACTTATGATTTTTATCTTTTGCCAGATACTATACATTGTTGATCCTTGTTGTAGGATGTTGCATGGAAACCTCTTTCTTCTGGATTTTGCCTGGCTTTTTAGTGCTTTCATGTGGAGAAGTAAAGCTGATGAACCCTTATTCCATCTCAGCTGCTAATGCCAGTCAAAAGCTGAGGGTTTATGCGATACAACTGGGGTCCTTGTGTGCTCAAGCAGTCGGCAGGCTGAGATCCCACCAGTGCACCCATCCATAGGAAAGGCTGCTGGTCGACTGTCTCTTTTCTCGATGCCGTTGAACCCATGTTAAACCTGTTACATCAGACAAGTTATGCAGCACGTAGTCTGTGATATTTGAAACAGAAGAACAAAGCAAAGCACACTGATTCCCCAGCCTCTTCGTGACTGCCAATTTGTTTAAAGTTAGCTGGTCATGAGCTTTGGCATTTGTGTGGGGATCTCTGCATTTCAAGACACAAATGTCTGAAACAAACGTGAACTTCTTGAATATACAAATTGTATTTAATTATAAAAGCAAAATAATCATACAGTGAAATTGGACTTGGCATTCGGAATTTTACTGAGAAACAGACAATAAGTACCCTTAAGGGTTTTTTTTTGCTTGTCTTTTATTCTGCTACCTCTTACCTTCTTGATATAAAGGTTAATGATAGTTTTGATTTATCCAGCCCATTCTGCTTCCCTGGAAAAACTAGGTTTATGGCTTTAACAAAAGGAAATTATTAAACTTGCTTACACATGATCATATGTGTAACTGCTCTGATCAAAACATTAATGAAAAATATCTAGTAGAATAAAGGAATTATCATTGCTTATTGTTTAGAGAATACAAGAAAAAATTAGAAAATTTAGATTTTTTTAAAGACCTAGAAAAGAAATACGTACTTGTAGCAGCTCCCAAATCATTAATGCTTGACTTTATCTTATTCTTGTCCCACTAGCTCTTATAACTTAAATTAACCTGTTTTCTCTTCATCTGTGTTTTGCCTCGGGGCGTTTTACCTTTCTTTCATTCTGTAGTCCTGCTCTGCCAGTGGCTGACTGTTGGCTGCCTGGCCCCGGGCGAGCCCTTCCTTTTCTCCCTGTTCTCACCTCTCATTTTCTTCTTCTGAGCCTAGATTCCTCTTCCTAGCTATTCTCCCTGCCTGTCAGCCCTGCCTATACTCTGCTGCTGGCTATAGTCCATTCTGCTTTTTATTAGACTAATCAGGTGCCTTAAGCAGGCAAAGCAACACATCTTTACATAATGAAACTAATCCAGCATAAACAAATGTAACCCATACTTACATTGTTAAAGTAATATTCCACAACACATGCTAGCCCATCCCCTCATATTAAGGAATGGCAAACTTTGGTCCTAATTGTTACAATTTTCTCCCTATGACCTTACCTGGCCATCAGTTCATGATACAATGGAATAGTGGAAGTAGTTACAGCATTTCGAATACTGTTATAGACTTCTTGAACAAGGAAAAGATAGTCTTTGACCTATGGAAACCAAGATAAGTAGACTTTGAGTTGGTTACCATTTAGAATTTACTCCTAATACATAGCGCAAAAGATATTTTACACGAATGTTTTGACTGTAGGGGAAAGGTCAGTGTTTATAGAGTTTTGCGTGCATCCCTTCTTTGTGAAGTTCACTTACAGATATTTATGTTTGCTCAGAAGCGCACCTTCCTTCCAGGGAGTGATTGATGCGTCTTGCAACATTGTCACATCCAGATACCTGACCTTTCCTTGTCTTACACAGCGCCTCTGATACAGCTGATTGTCCTGCATCCTGAGTGAATGGAAGTCATTTTTATGTGTGGCATACGCTCAGTCTACTTTTTAAATGAGTTACCCTTTTATTGAGCTCTTAGTGACTATACTGCATGCTCCTCTAGGCTGGTTTGTCATGTCTTGACACAGAAGCAGAAACGTTTGCAGTAGGTCAAGTTTTGTGGTTTTAATCATACTCTTGAGGAGTCAGAATAGTCTTAGCCCCATAGCTTTTAGTTCTAATTAATACTCTGGCTCGGCATCTCATATTATCATTTATTATTGAGACATTGCACATATTCTTTATCATTTCTGCAATCTAAATATGTGACTCTCAGAAGATTCCTGAAATAGTGAGATTTACATGGATTTAGTTCCCTTGGCTTATTTGGGGTCTGGTGATGAAGCCTGACCTTCGGGGAATGTGCCTTAATTAAATGGTTGGCATCTTGGGAGTGACAAGCCATTTTCTCTCACAGCAGAGATGTCCTTGCCCAGCATGGATACCATACACAACACTTGTTAGTGTTTCCAGGGCACTCTGTGGCAAACCTTTTAGAGAGTAAAGCTATATGCCATGACCCAGGCCAGTTACCTTATGAGAGGCCTCGGTGATTTTGATACCATGGCTTTGCAGAACTGATCTAAGATGATAGAAATCCCATTTATATTTTATTACATTTATCTGTGAGTGTGTGTGTACATGTCTGTATGTGTTTGTGTGTGCACACACATGTGTCTATTTGTGCATGGCATAGTGTGCCTCTAGAGGTCAGAGAGCAACTTGCAGGCATTATTTCTTTCCTTCTGTCATGTGGATCCGAAAGGTGAAGCTTAGGTCATCAGATTTAGTGACAAGTGCCTTTACCAGGTAGGGCATCTCAGTAGCCTCTGTTTTATATTTCTGAATGATCAATGAATGCCTCTTGAGGGAAACTCAGTTTTTAAACATTTCCATCCATATATATATATTTATGCACAACAGATGTTATTTTTCTTTTATTCTCTTTTGATAATTCTCAGTGTAGCCATAACCAGAATTGATATCAAGCCTAAATTCCTTGAGGTCACTAGAATAGAGCAGGATAAATTTTGTTCCTATTTGTTTGCAATAAATGCTTTTTCAGGTGGTTGTTTTTGCCAGTTACCTTGTAAATGGTCCCATATGGATGCATTTTAAGTCCTTTTTAATTGCCAAGAAAGTCGAAAAACAAAATGCATAATTAATCATTGTAACTAGAAAGAATTCAAGGATGAATAATGTGTGGCAGATTCGGTTCTACGAGTCTAAATATTACCCATGGCATGCGGTCATCAGAATTCTCTGCTGCGGCTTTTCCAAATTATGATTAAAAAATACTGTTGGTTTTAGAAGCAAGACATTGTTTTCAGATTTCCGTAAAAGTTGTATTTCAAAATGCCCAATGGTGTTAATTTCACAGAGATTTGCAATGAGATCTAAAAGTAATGGCCGGGTCTTTCTCTCTTTCTTTGTGAAAACAGCTGGACCTGTAATCTGCAGAATGCTGAGTTACGCCCCTACTCGCCGGGCATTAGTTGTGGGATGTGGTTTACAGATGTTCCAGCAGCTCTCGGGCATCAACACCATCATGTACGTATCCTTGTCAGCTTGTTCTTGAAAAGTGCGTGCAGGGTGTGCTTCACCGGGAAGGCAGGAGAGAGTGCTCCATGGTTTGTCACTTTTGAATGCAGAGGAATGTCCTCTGGGCATGTCTTATGATTGTTAAAAACTCAGCACTCCAAACCATGAGGTAGTTTTGTGTTTGGTATAATATTGTTAGTATATGTTTTATATAAATTGTAATTATGCCACTGATTCTTTTGTATAATCCAAGCTGACATCTTTTTGCACTTCATTTATTGTACAGAGTCCCGCAGAGCATTTTCATGCAGTCCTGTAATGGTTTTGGAGCACATTCTTTCTCCGTAGCCACTACATTTCTTTCTTGGCCATGGTCCCTCATATCCCCCTTGTTTCTCAGACAAGTTTGTGCCTACATTCATATAATCTCCATAGATTTGATTTTAAGTACAATTTTATATACAATTTAGGACTCTCAAATGGGAAAATAATGTTATATTTGTCTTTCTGAGACTCACTTAATTCACTTAATATGATAATCTCTTATTGTATCCATTTTCTTGCAAGCATTATAATCTCATTATTCTTATGGCTAAACAAATTCCACTGTATATATAAATGATATTTTCTTTATCCATTCCTCTGTTGATGAACATCTGGGATAGTTCCAAAGCTTAGCTATTGTACACAGTGCAATGCCTTAAACATTGATATAACGTATCTGTGTGATGTATTAACTTAGAGTTTTGGGGAGTGGTGAAGTTGGGTCACATTGTAGGTTTCATAGAATCCTCTCTGCTGAAGTTTATGGGGACTGGACTAGCGTACATTTCTCCCGGTAATGCACAAGAGTTTTGTTGTCCTCATCCTTAAGAGCCATTTTGTTTTCTTGATGGCTGCCATTACAGTTATAATGTCAAGAAATGTATTTCCATGGCTAGTGAAGTTAGCTTCTTTTCATGTATACTGTCCATTTGTCTTTCACCTTTTGAGACTTTCTGTTCATTTCAGTCTCCCATTTAATGATGTGATTGTTCATTGTTTTTTAATTTTTTTGTTCATTGTCTATGCTAGAGAGAGTTAGACAGATATGCAACTCGCAAAGTTTCTGCCTAATTCTGTATGTTCTCTCTGTACCTAAGTCAATTGCCTTTGCTGTATGTAAGTTTTTGACATCACTGAGTCACATTTGTCTATTACTTTTTGAGCAACTGGTGCCCTTCCCAAATGCTTGCCTATGCAGATATCCTCAAGTATTTCTATACATTTTCCTCTAGTAGTTTACAGAGAAATGATCACTTGTGTTCTGTCCTTGGGTCTATTTGTGTAATGTGTCATTCATTTACTTGAATACACTGAACCATCCATAAATCTCTGGAATGAAGCTGACTTGATTGTGGTGAAGTTTTGATGTGTTCTTGTGTGCTTTTTCTAAGTATGATATTGGTCATCTTTGCATCAACATTAATCAGGGCATTTGTTATGTGATTTTCTTTTTTTCTGTTGTGCCTCATTCTGAATTTGGTACTAGAGTAATTTTGGCATTGTAGAAGGGGTTTAGTACTGTTCTTCTCCCTTTTATTTTATAGAAAAAAATAGCTTTTGTAACATTGTTGTCAATTCTTCTTTATAGACATGGTTGAATTTAACAGGGAACATTTTTTAGTTGGGGGACTTATATTCTTCAGTCCTGTTACTTTTAGGTCTGTTTAAATTGTTTGTGTTGTGTTAATTTAATTTCAGTGCATCTAGAAACTCTTTCTTTGCAATTTTCCAATTTAATGAAATATAAGCTTTTAAAATATATACTAATGGTTTTCTGAGTATTATTAGGTCTGTTGTAATGCCTCCCTTTAGAGTTCTTACTTTGTGAATTTTCGCTTTCTGATTCCTTTGATCATTTGACTAAGTATTACTAACCTTGTTTATCTTTTCAAGTCTTTCCCTCATTGATTCCTGTACTGTGTTTAATTTTTCCATTTCATTAATTTCTGCCCTAATGTTGATTATTTCTTTCCATAGTCTAATTTGGGTTTGGGTTTTTTCTTGTTTCCTTAAGTTCAGAAGGCATATTGTTAAGAAATTTATTTAAGAGCTCTGACTTTTGAAATATGTAACTATGAACTTCCATCTTGTTGCTACTCTTATTTTACCCTGTAAGGTTTGGAATATCATTTTAATTTTTACCCAATGTTAGGAATTTCCCAGTATTTTTTAATTTCTCTGATCTATAGTTCACTAGTATTTTTCACTCTCCAAATTTGTACATAGTCTATGTCTTTCTTGTTCATTCCTAGCTTTATTCCACCACAATGTTAGGAGCAATCTAAGACATTATTTCAGTTTTCCTATGTATCTCAAGATTTGCTATGCATCCTATGATGTATTCATTTTTAATTTCTATTTTGTATTTTATGTATATAGGTGTTTGCCTGTATGTATGTCTATATACCACTTACAATTATGATACCCACAGAAGCCAGAAGAGTGTGTTAAATACCCTGAAACTACTTTTACAGGTGTGTTCAGCTACCACATGGGTGATGGGAATCAAATCTGAGTCCTCAGAAGACCAGCCAGTCCTCTTTCTTAACTGCTGAGCCTTCTCTGGTACTGCTGGTTAGACCCTCTATGCAAAGTTCACATTATTCAGAGAATGAGAATGGAAGGAAAGTGGATGAGTATTAGGTCAACTGAGAAAAAATTCAAGATGGGGAAAGTAGCTGGGATGGGAAGGCTGGCAGACTGTCTGATTCTACATATTTTAGAGCAAGAAATAAAAGCAAAAGACAGAGAAAAGAGAAAAAGTAACAAGAGCTAAGGACAAGAGGAAGAATATATGAATTGTGTGTAAGAATAATAGAGAATTCACAACTGTAAACTGGGTAGAGAAACATCAGAACTGTGAACTTAGCCAAGCACAGCTGTGTCACACTGCCAGGCATTACGGGAAAGAGCTTATTCCTATCTTTCAGGGCTGTGCATTATCATGAAGTATAAGGTCATTAATAAATGAGCTTATTAGGTTCAGTATATGAAGGAGAAGAGATTGTTTGGAAATGCAGGGAAGACAAAAAGGTCCCTATTTACCACTTTAACCATGTATGTGTTGTGGGATAAGTGGACTAAAGATGCACTTTGGTGTGATTCAGTCATTATTAAGAACTGCTTTAAACCTATGCATCCTGCCACAGAATCTGTAAGTTCATATGTCTATCTGTCCTATTGTGTCTGGAAGACAGTTTCCTTGGAGTCATCCATCACCCTGGGCTCCTACAATCTTCCTGTGTCCTCTAACATATAGATCCTTAAGTGTTGAGGGACTTCATATGGGTTTTTTTTTTGTTTTGTGTGTGTGTGTGTGTGTGTTTTGTTTCATTTTTTTTGACTTGGTATTTTGATTTTTCATTTTATGTTTGTGTGTGTGTGTGTGTGTGTGTGTGTGTATGTGTGTGTGTGTGTGTGTGTGTGTGTGTGTGTGTGAGAGAGAGAGAGAGAGAGAGAGAGAGAGAGAGAGAGAGAAGAAAGAGAGTTCATAAAATTTGGTGTTCATAAAATTTGGTGGGGAGGGAGGTTGAGAGAATGAGGTGGGAAAACATGCTCAAAATATATTGTATAAAAAATTTTAAGTAGACAAAAACAACTGTTTTGGCATGTATGGCTCTATAGGCCAATGGAAACACAAATCAAACACACTCTCAGTTAATATAAAGATTCCACCACGTCTCCGTAGAGTCATCTCCTAGGTAAAGAATCCAGCCATGTTTTCTGAGATACACATCTTGGAAATCCAAATCATAGAAGTTTTCCTTCCAGCTACTTACTAAAGTTAATCAGTGGAACTAATGATTATGTACAGTAAAATTTAATCAAACTGTTTCTATTTGAGACTAATGGAATTATCTTTTAAAGTTGCCTAATATAGTTAAGTAGTTAGTAATAATTTGAGAAGAGTGTAAAGGTTAAAATAATTTTCAGTAATAAAGATTAGTGGGCCTGACAAGTAGAGGCATTTGCTAAGCAAACTTAGTAACAGGGTTGGAGGTCAGGAACCTGTGTACAAGCAGAAGGAGAAAATCACTTCTACCATGTTGGCTATTCGCAATATGTACCTTGGCATACATGTGCCCTTCCACCCAGGTAAGCCCCACACTGTTTTTAAATGAACTCAAACAGACATTAGGATCGAGAGTCCTAGTGCATTGCAACCACGTCCTTGGTGAACTTGACATTAATCTGTCACAATTTCACCGCTTTCAGACTGGAACCTCATTGCCAATGATTCCAGTATTCCCTTCTACCAATGTTACTTTCGTTTTTCTTGCCTTTATTGACCCTATGAAGGCCCATCCAGTACCTCATATCTGAGTTTAATCCATATTTATTCTAATCTGCCACCATTCTGAGACACATCTTTCTTCCTTGGCAGTGTAGCATGGGATTACAGCAAAGCAAGCACCAAACTTTCAAATAATGCAGAGGCAGTGACAGCCCTGTATGAATATGTTAGGTGATTTTCTCCCCACAATATAGTCTGTTTCTCTAAATATCTGTTTCTTAAACTTGACAAGTTTAATGGCACAGAAAACAAAGGAATTCTTCTTCTTCTTCTTCTTCTTCTTCTTCTTCTTCTTCTTCTTCTTCTTCTTCTTCTTCTTCTTCTTCTTCTTTTTGTTCTTTTAATGAGCCATTTCTAATTGATGGTCTGTATCTCACATCAGTGTGGTTCTAACTGCTGGATGAAATGCTTTCTTCATCTTCTCACAGTGCCTAGAGCAAACTGTACTGACTACAGTTTCCAATCTTTAAAAGTTCATACTTGTAAATCCTCCATCTTTTCTTAGAGACAAAGGGATATTACCATCTTTTGACTCCTTGTGATTTATGACTGTCATTGGTCTGCTTTATTGACCACCAGCTATCCATGATAAAAGGTACCATAAGCCACAGAACATACTTGAGCCTTAATCCTGAAAAACAGGGATAAGAAAATAATGATGATTGAAGATAGCCCATATCTACTAGTTGCACAGTAGCTACTGAACTTCTCAAAGATGATAATAAGATGTCTGTATCCAGCAGCTAGAGATTTGGGCATGAAGACAATATGATAGAATTGGTGGTTATAGCTGTGCATTCCTGTTCAGAACCTGTGCAACTTATAAATGGTGCAGGGATGCCCACAGTGCAGCTTGTCCTCAGTGATAAGTAGGGGACTCTCATGCTATGTGTTTTCTCTGACCCTTTCTAACCTCAGTGTGTGTGTCTCTGTGTGTATGGGGTGGGGAGCTTGGACATGTGCCTGCATGTATGAGTGCATGTGTATGTATGTATTTGTGGCTGTGTAATGTGTGTGTATCTGTGCAAGTGTGAATGGATGGATGTATGCATGGGTATAGATGTGTGTTCATGTGTGTACATTTATGTGTCTGTTTGGGGCACGTGTGACAGGGTGTGCACGGATTGTACGTGAGTGCATGTGACCTTCTTTCTCATGACTCTTATGCTTCAATATATTTCATAAACTTTATTTCCAGTTTAAAATAATTTTTGTATTGTAGCTAAATAATCTAATTTTGTGGGTTTAGTTAGAAATATTAACTGTATTCTCCCTTGTTTTGAATTTTTTATTAATTTCAGGGTTCAGTCTCATGGAAATTTTATTATTATAAACTTAAAATTCTACCCCTTTCCCCCTATGGTTTCTGACCTTTAATGAGAAGTAAAGTCGACACTGCTCTTCAGCATTTGAGCTCAAGTTTAATAAAATATAGAAGCTGACATTTCTTTTTAGAAGTTATAACTTTATCCTGAAGTCTTTGTGAATTTTAAATTTGAAATATTTTCTTTCTCACCAGGAAAAGTTCAGAGAAGCCACATGGGGAAATACTGAGCATTCTTGCTCCATTTACAGATACAGTCTTAGTGGTAGGCTGTTTTCTGTTTCTTCTCTCTCATGGGGTGCTTTATATCCACCCTCTTTGCCTCGTGATTATCCCACCCCAACAAAGGCAATACATCCTGTAGAGGGATACACTTGCCCATGCAAATGCTGTTAAAAGACAGCAACTTTTGATTGTGTCACATCTTATTGGACGAAACAGCATCTCTCAGCGAACCTGGAGTTTCAGCTGGTCTGGCTAACAGTGAGTCTCCAGAGTCCTCCTGTCTCCATCTTCCGGTGCAAGGGATACAAGCGAATGACACCGTGGCCAGCGTTTTATTTTATGGGTGCTAAGAACAGGAGCTCAGGTCTTCATGTTTGTGCAGCAGCCACGGAACCATTTCCCCAACCCCTTTGTTGTATATTTCAGTCATTCATATTGCACCGCTTCATCTTTTTTTACTCTTCCTTTTTCTAGGGAGAGAAGCCGGGGGATGGAAGTGGGTGGGCAGCTTTTGGCTGCCTTCACAGTTTCTCCACCTACATCAGAAAGACAAACTTCTCCCTTTTTATTTTCAAGAGAGGAGTTGAGGCCTTTAGAAAACATTCTGTGGTGATGCAAGGGTTAACAGAAACCACTTACTATGCAATGAGTACCATGTGATACTTGAGTGCGTATTAACTTGACAAGCATCCGCAGAAATGGCAGACGCCCTGCCCCATTTGTGTTTATTACCTCATAACAACAAACACTTCTACCGCCTTCCAGTAAACTCAGTGTTCTAACTTGTGCTTATAGACGGGCTCCGCCTGCTTAAGTTTCCTGTCGAGAGGGCGAGAGCGTGATTCGTTTGTTTCATCCCCACCCTTTGTCGTACGCAGAATTGAAGCCAGGGCCTTGCACACACTAAGCATTTGCTGTACCACTGTGTTATGCTCCGAGCCCCTCTTCTACACACTGTCCAGATAGGGAGCAGGGGCCCTAGCCAATTTAAGTAGCTTCTTCCCATCACACACTGAGATTTACAGGGAAGCCTGATTGTATGGTTCCAGGCTCCCATAGTTACCTTTTAATTTTACAATCCAGAAATCTCAGGGCTGGATTTTTAAAACTGGTGGGAGAGTAGACTGTCAACCAAGGATGCAAATCCAGGATGACTGAATGCTACATTTGGTATCCCTTAGTCTAGTTGCTTGGGACCAGGGGTTTTTGTTTCTCACATGTGAATTTTGGGTATGTTCATATATACAATGATACGTCTTAAATGAGTAGGACCCAAAGCTGAACATGAACTTCATCTTCCATACACACCTTAGACATAGCCTACATTTAATTATTTTTGTAATAGTAGCAATTGTTTTGACTACAATAAGTTAGTGATATCTAGATTTTCCAAATGGGGCGAAGTTGGTACCCAAAGAGTTGTGGATTTCATAGCATTTCAGATTTCAGGTGTTTGGGATGATAATATTCAACCACCAATACAGTTGCGTGCATCTCAAGTATTGTTGCAGTCATGGAATTTTTACATTTTCTAACACATTCCTTGTCAAGGCCTTTGCACTGTAACCTGGTCTAGAGTGATGCCAAGCCAGCTTGTTGTCTGAATGAGTCATTTATATCTGTTAATCACATTTAATTAATTTAATTTTTAAAATGAACTATTTCTGGATCTGTTCCAGTCTTGTGTTTATTGTTAACAAGAACTCCTGGTATTTAAAAACAAAAACAAAAACAAAAAATACGCTGCAGTCAAACATGGCCAAAGAAGCACAGCCAGAGGGTGGTAAATGTAGAGAAAACTTCATTCAGGTGAGGGAGAGGAGAATGTTTTCTATAGCCCTGGCTTCTTATTCTTGACAGGCAGGGTGAATAGAAAAAAAAAAAGAGCCCTGTCTCCAAATAATGCTCTCACAATAACAGTCAAGGTGAAAAGCACCATTCTTGGTGTTACAGTTGATAATGGGTTTGTAAGACCTACTCCATGAGATCCTAGAACTTTCCTTGGCTTGCATATTGACATGAGGAAAGGCACTAGACCGTCACACTCAAGCTCACGAAGAAATGACTTCACAGAGGAACCACCAGAGTGTTCCCATTACTTCCTGTTTCCTGTGAACATTTCACACACTTGTTCAGGTTATTCTAAAAGCAGACCCTAAAACTCATCCTGGGGTGTTGGTGTTTCAGATTCATGACAAGAAGCATCAGGAGGGAAATGGGAAAAGTGGCCTAGGGAATAAAGAAGAAAGGAAAACAAAGGGTGTGTTGCTTAGCTGGCTATCTCAGCAAACAGCTGGAGTTCAGTCCTACTGCATAGCTGCTAAAAACTGGTATAGAATGGGCTTCAGCATTAGGGGGACCCACAGTCTGCAGTCCCTCAACCAAGTGTTACTCTTGCAGGTCTTAACAGGCAGTCTGTCTACTTCCCTGACTACTTGCTCATGGGCCCCCAAAACTCAGACTGAGGAGCAGAGAAGCAAAGAAAGTTTAATTAGAAACTGTCAGATTTTGTAGGATTCCTTAGGGGAATTCGGAGGGACCGAGAGCATGTGTGAAAATGAACACTGGATGAAAATCCTCGGCTGGCAAACCGTTGCCACCATTAAGCTAACAATATTCCGATGTGAACTTTGTTGCTGCGTTTCATGGTTGTAGCAATGCAGTTCTAGTGGAAGAAAAAGTCAACGTTTATTGTCCATCATAGAGAAAGTCTGTGACAAATATGGGAGATTCATGACCAGACGTGATAGGAACACATTTTCCTTAGTATATCTCTTTTCCTTGTATAATTCACACAAACTTTCCTGTTACAGTAATCTTTAAAATCTGAGTTAAAGCATTCGTTTTTGTTTTGTTGTTTGTTTGTTTTTTTTAACCTCACCAAAATGTGCTGTTTTGTTACTGTAGACCCAGAGACCCGTCAACTATCATCCTTGTGATTGTAGCATATGTTCTAATAGACAAACACGAGTAAGGTGCTTTTTCAGCAACACAGAGTGCTTCAAAGGAGCTGAAGCCGCCCGCACCATGAGAAACAGTGATGGAGCCCATGGTGAGTGAGGCCTCCTGTCTGGATGAAGCACAGCCTTATCTCCAAACTCACCTCACTGTGAAATTTAGAAATCACACCAGTCTGGCCAGTTCTAAGTGGACTTTTAAAAGCACTGTAGCCACTTAGGACAAAAGCAGGAAGCACAGCTGGTCTTCGGGACAACCGAAACAAGCTCAAGAGGCACTTGCTTAGCCTCTATATCCAGTGACACGGTGCCCTTGCTTTCATGGCGTCGTGCGTGCATTATTATCATGGAGATCCTGGTGAGTGCTCACTCATATCTGGCCACACTGCAGCCGCAACCTTGGAATATTCTTAGTGCAAGAATCTACAATAGAAAGGGACATCTAATACCCAAACTCTAACAAAATCTCCCAGGAAGGTGTGATATGGGATAGTGAACCTTAAGTTTAGGGTTTTTTTTAAAATTAGTTATTTTATATTTGGGGTTAAATTATAATTGGATAATTTCCCCCTTCCCTTTCCTACCTTCAAACCATCTTTGTTCTTTTTCAATTTATGGCCTCTTTTTTCAGTAAGTGTTGCCCCACACACACACACACACACACACACACACACACACACGCACACACTTACTCCTAGATATATAAGTACAACTTGCTCGGTGTGTATCATGTTAATTGTATGTGTGCTTCCAGGGCTGACTGTTTGGTATTGGATAGCCAGTTGGTGTGCCTTTCCCTGGGAAAGACGATTTCTCCTCCTCTCAGTATGGCTTAGTTGTCAGTAGTTCTCAGTGTGGGGTTAAAGCCTCCCAGACTCCCACCTACCTCCTTGTTGGCATATCTATTCCTGTTGTTCTTGTCCAGCCCGTGTCTGGGCAGTCATGTTGTTGAGACTAATGAGTATAGTTTCTGACATTCCTTGGAGACACAATCTCACAGGAAACTCCTTGTTTCTTTCATTCTTACAATCTTGCCATCTCCTCGTCCCTCTCTCCACAGTGATCCCTGAGCCTAAGGTACAGGAGTTGTATTATCGTACACCTTTGATAAAATATTCCTTGAGTCTGACTTCTTGGTTCCTTCTTCCTGGGGACTTCTTTCTGGGTTTGTGACTATGCTTCCTGTGCTGGTAGAATTTGAGGGTCTCCACATCGTCAAGCTGTTCCTCCCTGAGATACATGGTCTAATGACAGGCCATCCACAGCAGAGAGGGAGGGAGCAGTACCTCTTGATAGAACATCTTCATTTTGATGAATTTATAGTTTACTAGATAGATTAAAATATATAGAAGTGACTATGAGATAATTCAATTTCCACTTCTCAAGAAACTCCAAGTGCCAGAAGAATAGAAAACTAATAAGGTCTATTTCAGTGCACAGCTTTAATGTCTTCCTCATGCAGAGAATTGGGAGCCTGCTCCTCTAGATTCCTGTGCAGATCCTGTTTTTTTTTTTTCCAATTCTTTGAGGCTCCCCTCCTCATTCAGAGGAAGCTTAAGGGATATAATCAGTTACTGAAGGCTCTTTCGGGGATGGAATTTGACCTCTAGGCATGTTTCCTCCAGGAAGAATTTGTTAACTTTCACATTGACGTTCAGAGCCCAGGAGTCTGTGCTGCTTTTGGTGCTGGGATGTATCCATTCTTGTCTCCATTTTTCCTGCTGCTGTCCACAGCCAGCTTTCATTCGCTCTTCCACACTGGACTGACATTCTGAGGATCAGCTTGCAGCAAATATTCTCCTTCGGACTTTTAATATGTTCTGTGGACAGCTGGTTTGAGAACAGAGCCGGCAATAAAATAGCTCTGACCTTAGAAGTGGGAATAGAGTCCTGTTGTTGGAATGACCGTAGCTCTGGACATTCATAGTTATTTTTTTTTTCACTCAGCACCGTCACTTCGTTTTTTACAAAATCATCGAGGCTGAACGGATGAAGCTGCCGTTCGCCAACACCTCACTGTCACTCTCTTCTCCTTGCCTTAGATTGTCATTCTAGAGGTCAGAATGGCCTGAGCGCATGCCTGTTCTCCTTCCTTAAACCCTTAATGTCGGTATTACATGGGTAAGATAATATAGCCAGCTGACTTGCTGATCTCAACACATTAATAATAAACTCCAAGTCACCAATAATGCATTAGCGTCACATGAAGGAAAAAAGAGAGGGAACACTACCCTTGGTGTCATATAACCAAGAGCGAGCTCAGATTTGAACTCTCTTCTTCACGCTCCCCATGTCTTCTGTCCTCATTTAGTTTTATGAGTCTGAATCTGAACCTATTGATTAATAGGAAGAAGGACAAAAGAGGACATGAGTGCTGTTAGGTGTGCTGGAGGAGACTGTTTATTGTAAATGTGAGGGAGAGCATAGTTAGAGGCACAGACATCTGGGAGAGGCCAGAGTGGACATGGCCAGCAGACTGAGCTAAACGATGTGCCGAGAGCAGGGAGGGAAGAAGGGAGGGAAACAAGGAAACCAGGAGGTCAAAGGGGCAAAAGGGCCAGGATGTCAAAGGGACAGGATTATACAGGGAAGGGCAACGCAGTACCCGGGCTGTAGAAGTTTAGGGTAGGGATTGGATTCTGCCAGCCAGGACCCTGTAACGAGGAGAGACTGAGGGATGCTGGGAGAACCTGGCAACTGGCATCTGCTTTGGTATCTTAATAGGCATCTCAGCCATTTGTCCTGCTTTGAGACCTAACACCTGAATGCTGTCTTGTGTAGCAGGCTTTCTTTCGTACCGCCGACCAGCTCCCATATCATGACACAGAGACTTAGTTATGAATGCTCAGCCTTATATTAGCTTTTTAAAAATCTGTTTCTCTTTATCTATGTTTTGCCTTGGGGATTTCTTTCTTCTTTCTTTATTTCCTTCCTTCCTTCCCTTCCTTCTTTCCTTCCTGTACATCTTACTTTCCTGCTGTCTCTGTGTCTAGCTGGCAGCTGCCTGGCTTCTAGCCTTGGGTATGTCCCTCTCTTGTCCCTCATTCTCTTCATACTTCTCCTGGTTTTTTCTGGCCTAGATTTCTCCTCCTCCTTATTCTCTCTGCCTGCCAGCCCTGCCTATCCTTCTCCTGCCTAGCTAGTGGCCATTTAACATTTTATTAGATCAATAAGGTGCCTTAGACAGGCAAGGTGAAACAAATGCAACACATCTTTACTTGATTAAGCAGATGCAACATAATCAAATGTAACACATCTTGACATCATTATCAAATGTAACATGCCTTCACATAATTAAAGTAATATTCCTCAGCATAAGCAGATGTAACACATCTTTTCCTAGTTATAATATTCTACAACAGTCTTGTGAGTGCAACCCTGTGTCTCTGATTGTATGTGTGTGTCTGCTGTGCAACTGTGTGTGTCTGTGCAAAGGACATTGCTCTCTTCTTTACTGAACAGTATAGAAAGCATCAAATGGGGAAGGAATGAGCAATACTTTATAGAATACCTCAGCAGAGCTTTACAAGGGATTGTCACTCCAACTGATGCAGATAATGACCGGTATTATATACGTCGTTGTTTATCAATCAACATCCAATGTCGTATTCAAATTTTGCGGTGGGCATTAATTTTAAAATATTGCTTTCAAGGACACATGCATTTTTCTGGGTCAGGCGTGGAGGAGAACATAATTTAAGATTACAACTAAGCATTAGTTTAGGATGTAAAGGTTGATTGCATGGGAAATCCAAGGATAGTAAGGTTGATTGTTACATGCTTTTCTTAAAGTCAGGTGTAACGAATGAGCGGGTACACAATAGGGTGGCAGTCTTAGATGACCTCAAGGTGTACCAATTAACTTTGACTCTGAGGTCCAGCAAGTGTTCTAGTCTCTTAGAATGTAAGAGGTGTTTTCAGAATATTACATCACCATACTTAGCTTTCAGTCATTCTTAGCAACAAAGAGGAAATATGTTGTAGCTAACCGTGGAACTGGCTGATGATATCTTAGAAGTACCCGATTCATGTTTAATGTACCCTAAGGTGACATTTCCTAGAATATTAATAGCTATACTGTGATGTCATGGGGCACCAGGCAGACCTGGACAGAGTCAAACTTCGCCTTATTTGCTGATAGGTTAGTTGTACAACTAGAGTAGATGTCTTGTCCATTCTTAAAACTCAGTTTATGTGTAGTTGGGTTGATAGAACATTTAAGTTTAGGCACAAAGTGACAAGGAACCAGCTGCAGTCATGGCAAAGACGTGACTCTTCCCAGGCGGGAAGAACAGCAGGGGGTATTTAAGAATAGAGGAGAAAACAGAATGAAGCAATGATGGTGACCATGCTGATCGAGGGTGGATGGGAAATGGGAGGAAGGGTCTGTGCTCTGTATAATAATGAGCTGGGTTCTTCTTGACAATTTAAAGAGACTAACTAGCTTCTCTGTGCATAATGACTCAGAAAAGAGAAAAGCAGCAGGCCAGCCATCTAGTGCAGGAGAGGAGACAGAGGCAATGTCAGTGTGGGTGGGTGGGGCGGGAAAGATGCAGGAAAGAAGAAGGGTAGGGTATGTCCTTTATGCCTGAAATTCATCGCTGCTGCCTCGCTGGCCTTGACTCTGCTTATTAATATGTTTATTAGTTTTCAGAGCAGGATTCTCATCCATATTGGTGTTCTCTGACTCATGTCTACCACACGCTGCGGACACTCAGAAAATGGCAGAGGCGTGAGAATGTAGCCAGAAAAGCTTCCTTCCATTTCCTGTAACCAGATGTCTTTGGTCACCTCCTCTTTCCTGATTTTGTTGTCTTTGTATTTATAGTAAGATTTGCTGAGTTTTAGAAGGTGGGCATCTAAATGTTTGGGAGGTTATTTTAAATATTCCCTCTTTATTGTTTTCCAACTTTTTTTCCATTGTTAAAGGAAGTATAGTCATACTATAATCTACCTTGATTTAGCTGTCTGACTTTTTCAAGTCCTCAGTGAACTGATTGACAACTGAGAAAAATTCCCTTTCTCCTGAAGAAAGATAAAAGGACACCCATATCACTGTCGCATGCCATGTATTGTATAAACACAAAACTGAAAATGAGCCAGGCGTGGTGATGCACGCCTTTAATCCCAGCACTCAGTAGGCAGAGGCAGGCAGATTGCTGTAATTCGAAGCCAGCCAGGGCTACAATGTGAGTTTTAGGACAGTTAAAGATACACAGAAAACCCTGACTCAAAAAAAAAAAAACCAGAAAACAAATAAACAAAACAAACAAACAAAAAAAAAAAACCCTGAAAACAAGGTGAAAGAAAGGCTGAAATAGCCTTTTGTTCTATTCTTTCATTTCCAGAAAACAGATGAAGGAGATTTCTAAGTTTTATTATTCAGGGTCTGGTCTTAGTTTATAAGATAGCACAACTTTGCCCCAATCCGTGAAGATAAGATAGTGTAGTTTCAAGACTAAAAAAGTAAGTAAGTCTTGGATGCATAGACCCCAGTAAAATGGATGTATTTTATGTGACAGAAACTTAAGCTCTCATAATATTTTAGTAATTAGTATAAAATCATCTGACCAAATAAACATATAGGTGGATATTCTGGACATTGTTGTAGGAGAATATTTTTCTTACCCTAACTTTTGCAGTCTGCTCCTAACCTAATTGGCTATTTTCCAATAAACATAAAGGTTTGGGCTTAAAATCTGGTTAGAAACTGAGAGCCAGATTCCAACAGGAATCGCATGGTTCTCTCAAGATGTTATTGGAGAGCTTCAAAGATAGAACTCAGGATTGATACTGTATTTTCTAATGCCAGTACTCCCTAGCACTGATTGTAGATGAGAGGAAGATTGGAGCGCACAGGTGCTCAGGAAGATTAGAGCGATAGGTGTGGTATGGTATATGCCAGGCCATAGACATGACTAGGACGGCTGGCACCAGCAGGGACTGCAGCAAGCAGAGTTAGTTTTAGTAGTAAGAACCCTGACAATAATATGTGGTCATTTGTTCTCGGTAGGGAACAGGGGGTAGATGCTGCCTAAAGTATTTCTGATAGCATAGAACTGTTCTTGTGTGTCACTTCCTAGCAAATTCTATGAACTTGTTGTGTGTCACTTCCTAGCGAATTCTACGAACATGTTGTGTGACACTGTTTCTGAGGAGATAGGAACAAATAACTGCTCACCTCAGTTAAGGAGATGATGACAGACTGAAGTGTAGACACCACCAAAGGTCCAGTTCCGTCAACTGATGAGTTTATTAGATTACTTATCAGAATATGGGCAAGAGGTCACTTACAAGAGCAGAAGTGACCTAAGGTCAGCTGTGTCACCAAAGCCTACCACAGCGTAGGTGGCAGCTCATGAAAACTGGGATCCTGGAGCACGCTGCACAGCCTGCAGGCAGCTCAGCAGGTTGAAGAGTGTCCTTTCCAGGTGACTCAGTTGGTTTGAGCCTCTTCCAGGCAGTTGATCTGGTCATTTTTCTCTGATAGGCAGTTCTGCTGTTCCTTGGTTTTTTCCAGGCTGTTCAGCTTGTCTGAGGTATTTTCTGTGTGTCTTGAATTACTTTAGAATGACTTTCTGCATTCTTTATTGCTTTATGTACTCATGGAGAGGGAGGGGCCTAGTGAATCTGGTCAGTTTTAGGAACTTCCTGAATCTATTTTGAGTTGTTGCCCCCCTGAATTTAAGAAAGCTTGCCTGTAAGAAGGAATGCTACACACACACACACACACACACACACACACACACACACACACACTCCCTTCTCACACTCTATGTTATAGAGTTTATAGGCATTTAGTTCCAGGATGTGAGATTTTACTTTTGGAGGAAACTTCTATACAACAATACATAAGTTATTACCTCTGGCATGAGTATATTCACAACTCAGGTAGTATCTAAATCAGAAAAGCTGATGCAACTGTCACATCCCAGAGTGCTTCATATAGAAACACAGTGTTTCTTAGCACACACCAGCTAGAAGGACAGCTTGTGCGTTGTTGTTGTATATTAGAGATGTGTATTGTGTTCCATGTGGCTAGCTATTTGTTTTGATTATTGAGTACGAATTAGATGGAAGGCATGAGGGAGCTGTCAGTGTAATTCCATGCTTAGGCCCTCATGAATGGCTTGGAGACCACTCTCACGCACCTAGTTCTTCTGCTGTTGATAGGTATCAGTTCCCCGGCTGCTGGGTTCCTCTGTGGCTGATGCAATAAGCTAAATCAAACCAAATTAAACAAATCCGGATTTAATAAACAGGGCAATGCAAAGCAGAGCACCCTCAGGTGACTCTCAGGAAGGCAGGGGAAAGGGCACATGAGAGCCCAGGTGACAGATCTATGGGCAGGGTCTTATGTAGGTGTGATCCTGGGCATCTCTGAGGGAGGAGTCACCGATGATGGGTTTTCTGAAATACCCCCACCCCTACCTACTCCACCCCAGCAAGCTGGAGATTCCAAAGAGTCGTGTGCTGTGACTGGGTCTTATCCACCCCATGATCATTGTGGGAATTCCCTTGATCTCTTTAGCTACTGAGTTCCATGTTACCTGAATGCTGTTTTCTCTTTTTAGTCTTATTCTTTTTTATCTTTCTTGGTGTTTTTAATTTCTGTAATAATTTCTTGTTATAAGCTCAATGGATGTAAGACTGCTTGCAGACCATGGAAATCTTTATGCAGTGAATAGACCCTTGTTACTTTGGCATTTCAGAGTTTTTAGTTTCTTAAAGCTTCATCTTTGCTGCATGCCTTTCTGCTCTCATCATGCTTCCTACTTTGAGCCTATAGTCTTCTTCTTTAAATCTCTACCTAAGAAACCAGTGTCTTCTCTGGGTATTGGAAGGGATGCTGGTGACCTTAGGGACTGGTAATTAACTGTTACACAGAATCTCAATGAATCTATGTGTGTTAGCTTCTTGTAAACAGAGTGATTAAAGCAAAGCCCTAGGCTTTGGCAGAGAGTCCAGGCATAGCTCAACTCAGCCTCTCATGTCCAGTACTCCAGATAAAGAGATGGATGCTGATAAAAAGCATATTTATCTACTGTAGACACTCTGGAGAGAAGAACAAATTAAAGGGGTGTGTTTGGGGTACTGAGATGAGTTTTAGATTTAAACAGAGGATGGATGGGTGCAAAGAAGTCAGACAGATAGCTAGATAGCTAGGTAGATATAGATATCCAGATACGATAGAAATGAAGCAGTCATGCATGGTATGGTCTGATTGCTTGTTGTTCTGGTCTGGTTCTGAAAGCCAATCCAGAGAAGGTTTTTCTTTGCCATCCCTTTAGACAGTCAGTCCTGTTCTAAGGAGCTGATATATTCTCTATTTCAGAATGCAGCCTCACCCTCACAAGTAATTAACCTTAGCTGAGTGGCAGTGTGTCCTACAAAGTTCGCCCTTTCTGGAATGCATGATCACTGCAGATTTAGGACTGTGACAGCTCTGTGCCTTCAGTCTTAGAGGAAGTTAAGTATGTAGAAAGAGGCTCCTTGAGTGATTAGCATGCCAACATGCCATCCTGCACAGGTAAGGCGGTGTGACCCACAGTAAAAGGCACGGGAGTCCTAGGCTTTTATTCTGCATTTTATTCTATCTTGTGGTCTAAGTAAAGACTCAGTGCTTCCTTCTTTGTTTTATTTCTTTTCTTTCTTTTTTTCCAAAATAGTTTTTAAGTGCCCAGTTCACAGTGTCTATGATATCTGGGACCTCCTAGCTGAGCATTTCCAAAGTTTAGCACACAGATCATCTTGCTCCATGTTAGTTCCTTTATTTTAGTTGGGTTTAGTTCTACCATGCTAAGCCGATTTCCACCTATAGTCCAATGTTTTTTGAAGTACTGTTTAGATTTTGTCAGTAGCCATCTTAGTGATAGTGAGTAAACAAAGCTGCCAAGTTTAACCGGACTTAGGATATCTTAAAAAATAGTTCTATATTAGTATCTGAAAAATGGTTCAGCTTTTGATTCTTTAACCTATTTCTTCTATAGAGGATGCTGTATCTTGGCTCCATTTTGTCTACCTATATGTTAAAAAAAACACCTTCTTGACCCCACCATTCATAAAAAACACAACCAGGGCCTGACTAGGAGTGCCAGTCTCAAGTTTACATCAGTAGATTGCATGGTAGATGCCATTCAGAGGTAACACTCCTTCATGTGTCCTTTTTTTTCCAGTCTCATAAGCAAACATTAGACCAGTGTGTGAGTAAATTATCATCATCATCATCATCATTATTAATATTATACTAATATTTTGTACTGACAAAACATTATTTTTCTATTGGGGGATAATGTTGTCACAGGAAAGAGTACAAGTGACATGAACAATAAACTCTTAAAAATCTACCAAACTCTTGATATTGGAAATTGATTTTTAAAACATGGACATTTATAATTAGAATTATGATTATTTGCATTATTCAATCTGTACTCAATAGTTATATATACATTTAACTTAAAGCTTATCAATTAGTTTAGTTCTTTATATTCTGGAAACTTCAGCAATTCTGAAGGAGCTGGTTAACTATAAGAATAAAACAGTCTTTTATATCTGGTCTAGTACTTTGACTGTAATGAAGCTTAAATAATTTGTCATTAATAATTTTGATTAATAAATTAGTGTTTATAATTGCTCCTTACCGGAAAACACCAAATAGAACAGGAGCAGAAACTCTTCATGTCGCATTAAAAAAGAAGTCACTCAGTGACTGGACACTGGGTGACTTAGGGTTAAAACCACTGGTTTTTCTTCCAAAGGAGGTCCACATGGCCACTCACAGCCACCTGTAACTTCAGTTAAAGAAAATTTGATGCCCTCTTCTGGCAAGTCTGGGAACTACACAGGATGCACAGTCTGTACATGCAGACAAAACACTCGCACCCATAAAGTACAAAGGTAGTCTCCATAAACATTTTTACTATTTACAAACTGGACTTAATCAAATTACCACAGCATTGCAAGAAAATTGAGTTTTGAAAAACTGTTTTGAATGCATAAATAAAATATTCCTGTTTAATATTTCAGTGTTAGGAAATACAACTTCTAGTCTATTTTAGGCCACATATAATAGATAATGCTGCTTGAAATAATATCTTATAATCTTTAATAGATCATGGAATTCTGGGTTAACTTATATTGTTGCAGGTTTATAATGAAATGACTTTGGGAAGCAATACCAAGAATACATTTTAATTAATGTCATACTATTTCCAGGAAACTTTTTAATTCATATGACTTCCATTTTCTTTGCTTTGAACTGTACTCATCATTCTGTACATAGAAGAAAAACCTTGAGTTCTGTAAGCAATTTCATTGGTGAGCATCAAAGTTAGACATAAAGTTTAAGGTTCAAAAGAATTTTATAAAATATATAAAACATAGTAGGAACACTACATAAATTATTAAATGGAAAGAAGCTGATGTTAATGCATACAGTTAAGTATGCTAGTTAAGTAGCTTAACTTTAAAGGGAATGAATCAGTTATATAAAGATCCCCTGAGAGAAGGCTTTATCTTCATCTTTTCTCAAGTGAACAGCACTAGAAAGAGATTTTCTTCCATAATTTAAACCTCATTGCCAATCTTCACATTTAAAATTAGAATTGTATTGACTTTGGCAATCAAAGATTGTTTTATTATCTCTGTAAATATCTGTGGAAAATTTGCTAAATATCAGACTATAAAATATAAATAGGCAAAGTACTAACATGCATCCAAATATCACAGGTCTGATCTCTTCCTGCAAGTATTGTAAATGTTAATCATATATTCTGTATGAGTTTTAAAGCTTTATAATAAAAGACATTGTTATATATGCTCTATAAAAGAAGACCTTATTACATATGCTTTATAACAGAGGGTGTTATTATATATGCTTTGGATTTTTCTGTGCTTTTAGACCTGAGAGTTGTACAGATGCTGTTGACAGAAAGAAAACAAACTAAAGAGAAATTCATTACTTTTAAAATATGGCTGTCAGTCACTTCTCATAAAATATACCCTGTCTTCAAGTAGAATGATTAAATATGAAGAAGTATTGTTTTCAACAGACACCTGAAGTATTCTGAAGGACATCTCTCACTTATTGAATGTTCTCAACATTAGCTGAAACTCATCCAAATAACTTTTCTCTTAGTAGTCAAACCAAGTAACATTCAAATAATCCCTGCCCAGAAGCAAGCACTGTACTGACTTCAGCAGGTAACAGGTTTGATTTGATTCTGTTAGGGTTTCCGGGTTTTCGTGTCTCAGAACAAGGGTTTGGACTGATCCATGAGGCATAAGAAACATGGCGCAAGCAGAGACCTTAGGTTGAGAAAGAAGGCACTTCCTGGGGAGGAAGTGGTCCTGAGCAGGGAGGAAGCTGAGAATCTCAGTGACACAAAGGATTGAAAATCTCGTGGGTTATTTGCCCAGTATGCTTTAAAAAAAAAAAAAAAAGCATGTGTTCTGGAGCATGGCAATGGCAGGGCTGCAACAAAGGAATGAGGTAGAGGAGGCATGGGTGGCCGAGTCTTTCCCTATGCCACGGCATTTGGGTATACTGATTTTTGCCTGTATGTTAAGCCTAGAGGACTTCATGCTGCAGCCTCATTATCTTCCTTTGAATTCTCCCTCATTAATGAAAGCCTTCAAAAAGTATATCTACATAAGATATCCTAACAATTGAGTTAAGTAACTATCCTGTTTAATTTACATAAAAAGAAAATTCTCTGTGTTAAAGTAGTGAACATTGAAAAGTACTGCATGGTTTTTTTTTTGTTGTTGTTGGCTTCATTTTCCGCTTTGAGATGGAGTTTTGAGTTGCATCATAAAGAGAAGACTGTGTATTTGATTTTATTAAATCCTGGAAACTCCCATGAGAAAGGCTTAGTGAAAATTCAGCTCTTTTCAGTGTATATCAGCTTGAAACTTTAGGACACACGATTAAATCAAAGCTCTATGAGCTTCCAGAGATGAAGGGGCAACCAAGGGGTGGAAAGAAGATCAACTACAAAAGAATCTGAAAGATGAGAATCGTACAGGTCAAGGAGACCCTGTGCTACTGTCAAGACCTGAGTCTCAGAGCTCCAGAATCCAAGACAGTTTGAACCTTGTACTGGGGCCAAGAAATTCAGATTTTGTGGCATTTTGGATTTTTGGTTGAGGAAGACATATCTGTAAATATATGTATATATATTATATATATATATTATATATATGTATTTATATATATATATATATATATTGTGGAATTAGACTGGAAATTGAAACACTTTTGGTCACAAGCATATTGGGTAATAGATACTCTTAATTAGATTTCTGAAAATCCCTATTAGAAGACCAAATCATGAAGCAATATTTTTAAGCACTTTCTCGGGAATAATTCCATATGTGATTTTATGCTGGTGTGTGCACGTGTACTTAGAGATGTGTGTGCATGTGCATGTGGGGGCTGTAGGTTGACTTCTGGTGTTTTCTCTAACCATTCTACACCCTGAATGGTAAGGTAGGATCTTTCAGTTAATCTGGAACTAACCAACTCAGTTAAGTTCACTGACCAGAGAGCTCCAGGAATCTGCCTGACTCTCACTCCCCACAATGGAATTCTGGCACCACACACAGATCTTTACTGGTATACATCAGATCTGAACTCAGAGCTTCCTGTGTTTTCTAGGCAAGCACTTTACTGGCTGAGCCACCTCCCCAACACAAGTAGAATTCTGCACATGTCCCAAAGTATTCATCTGGTTTGAAGGCAAAATACAAATGGCTTTATATGTATAATGTCTTAAGACATACACATTTCATAAAGTCTGTGTCAGGAAAGTCCTGGGCAAGGGCTGCTAAGAAAGACATAAATTAAGAACAAGGAGCATAGCCTTCATGAGACAGGGGACTCCAGTCAGTGACATGTAAGGAGAGTCTAAGGCAGACATGCATGGAGGTCGCCAGACCCCAGGGAATAAAACAGAGGTGAATGAAATCTCTCCCTGAAAAGAAACACAGACATTCTCAAGTGAATGTTAGGGCTTTAGATGGTTACGACTTAAGGGTTGATTAGTAATATATTTATAGACAAAAAAGTTTATGGGAGACAACTCGGTCTCCAAGAGATACTTCATGGTAAAGCCATGGTGCAGCATTAGCTTTGGCACAGATGAATTATGGGAAAGTTGGATAAAGGTAGAGCTGAAAGTATGTCCACTACCAATGCAATTGGAGGAGCTTATGGGGGCTGGTTGAGAGCTGGCAGGAAGTGACAGTCAAATCTGTTTTTTTTTCTTTTGTTCCTATTAAGAATTTTTTAATACATTTTTTTAATTTTAATACTTTTCTCATTTTACATAGCTACCCCCATTTCTACTCCCTCCCATCCTCCTGCTTCCTCCATCTTCCCCAATCCACCCCCAATCCACTCCTCAGGAATGGTAAGGCTTCCCATAGGGAGTCAACAAAGTCTGACACTTCATTTCTAGGCAAGACCAAGTCCCTCTCCCCTCTATCAAGGCTGAGCAAGGGATCCCTCTGTGGAGAATGTGCTCCTAGACGCCAGTTCAAGCACTAGGGATAAATCCTGGCCCCACTGCCAGTGGTCCCAGAGACTGTCCAAGCCTCACAACTGTCCCCCACATTCAGGGGGCCTAGTTTGGTTCTATGCAGGTTCCCCCTGCTATCAGTCCAGAGTCAGTGAGCTCTCACTAGCTCCGGTCAGATGTTTCTGTGGGTATCTCCATCATGGTCTTGACACCTTTGCTCATATTATCGCTCCTCCCTCTCTTGGTCTGGTCTCAGGTTGCTCGGCCTAGTGTTTTGCTGTAAATCTCTCTATCTACTTTTACCAGTTGCTGGTTGAAGGTTCAATGAAGACAATTAAGGCAGTCATCAATCTCATCTCTCTCACCCCTACCATGCCCCTCCCCATTTCTGAAGGGAATTTAAAAGACACCATCAGAAAAGATTGTTTCAATTTGGAGGAAATGTTAGGACCTCTTTTTCCTAAGTCATTATTGTTAGAAACATACACATGCATATATGTGTAAACACGCACATAGGTGCATGTGCCTGAATGAATATATAAATGCAATCTTCTGAGTCTGTTTAGTGCTGCTTATATATGTATATTTTTAGGGCTGACCACTTGGTTTTGAGTAATCATTTAGGGGACTCATGCCTGAGGAAAACTATCCCCCCCATTTCTTCAGCCATTGTCTGTACTACTTTATCTAGGGATGGAGCCCCATGAAATTTCTCCCTTCCACCTTGACATGTCACCTGATATTGTTACTGTTCAGATCTTGTTTAAGCAGACATATTGTTGAGATTTCATGGGTGTAGCTTTACTTTCATAACTAGAAGACACTTCCTGGTCCTCTTGCTCTGTTGTGTGACAGATCTTTTCTTGGGGAGATGCAATGCCCATGTCTACTCAGCTCAGATAAGAAACCCATGACAGACCAAAGTACAGACACCACCAGTGTCCACCTTGGTGTACCAGTGAGTCTTACTGGGGTTACTCACATGGGTATGGGTGAGGGATTACTTACAAGAGCAGAACTGATTCAAATTCAGCTGCATCATCAAAGCCCACCACAACATGGGTGACAGCTCACAAAAGCTGTGAGCTGGAAGCATATGTCACAGCCTGCAGACAGCTCCATAGGTTAGATAATGTCCCTTCCAAGTGTTTCAGTTGGTCTAAACATCTTTCAAGTAGCTCAGCCAGTTTCTGCTTCTTTCAGGCAGCAAGTCTGGTCTCAAAGTTTTCCTGGCAGCTTGGCTTCTCTGACAGTCTTCTTTGAAGCTTTGACCCCTGACAGGGAGGGGCCTAGTGAATCTGATTAAGTTTCAGGGACTCCTGAAGCTACTTTGAGATGTTTCCCTTTCTGTTTAAGGAGCTTCTTGCAGAATGAGTATTTCAGTCTTGGAGGAAGCTATTAGCAACAAGCTCTTAGCCCTATTAACTTGCTAGATAAAAACTGAGCTTCTTAACATAAAGAAACAACCCCGTTCTCTTATGCATGTGTCTGGGAATGGTAATTGTTTAAGCAAATTGTATAATTTTATTTTTGGTAACGACCTTAGTTTTCATGCAGTATTTTGTGGAAGCATTTGTATTCATTTAAGAGTGTAGTCTTTGGGGTCTGCAGAGATAGTTTGTCTTAGTGAGGACCTGAGAATCATTCTCAGAACTCATATTAAAAAAAAAAAAGACAGGCATTGGAGGCACATTCTTGTAATTCCAGTGCTGCAGAGGTGGGCACGAGTGACTCCCTATATCACTGGCCAGCCTGTCTAGAATAATCAGTCTACATAGGAGACTCAAGTCCACATAGGAGACCCTGACTCGAAAAGAGGGTGACTCCTGAGAGATGATGCCCAGGATAACCTCCGACCTTCACACATACACAATCCTACCTGCATCGCACGCCTGCATTCATGTTCTTGCCTACACACATACATGGAAGCTTGGAAAGGCTTAGCATGCTTGAGAGACAGGGCTTTAGCAGGACATTTTGACATTCTATTCATTTTTGCTATTTGCCATGATAAGCCGTCAATGAGAGTCATTTTGGACTTTTAAATGCATCATTCTTCAAGAAACAATAGAATTGTCATAGTGTTAATAGAAAAATGAAAATTAGCACAGTTATGAAAATGATTATTTATCCACATTTATATCAAATTTGTGTTCTCAGTTGTATAATAAATGTGTAGATTTTTTTTCATGGTTTGAATTCAGTTCTTTGTCTTATAGGTTACTATAACCGTACTTTTTCCATTGGGACTGCCAGCCCACAAATAATGACACGAAGACATTATTAATTATAAAAGCCTGGCTTTAACTTAGGATTGTCCCACTAGCTCTTATAACTTTAATTAACCTATGTTTTTATTAATCTGCGTTCTACCACATATTACTTCTTGCACCTCCTGCTTTATCTTCACATTTACTGGCATCTCTAGTGCACCTGATTCCATCTTCTACTTCCTGTCTCTCTCCGGAAGTTCCACATATACCTCCTTCCTAGCTATTGGCCATACAGCTCTTTATTAAACCAATCACAGCAATATATCTTTACACAGTATTCAAATATCCCACAATAGCGTTACAATGTGAAAATGAAATCTCCGTTAATCTGAAAAGTCTTCCAAGTCATCGGAGGATTTTTATGAAATGAAAGCCTGCTAAGCAATATTATAAAATGTGTTGTGTAGTAACTTCCTCCATACTGAAATATTCTTTCCTCGGGGGGGGGGAGCTATTAAAATTCAGGAACAAATGAAACAAGTTTTGAGAAATAAACTTACCTTTCAGGAAGTACCTGAAACTTACAAGTTTCACAAGAATTCTCCCTAAGCAACAACAGTTTCTGGGGAAAGAAAAACTCTAGCTAGCTGAATGACCTAAGGGCAGCATTAGTAACTTGCTATCTCTGCTGCCACCGTAGACTTTTCAGGAGATCAGCTGTTGTCAGTTTATCCATACTCTTGTAAATAACTCCAGTATGTCAGCCCAATAACTTATTTGGTTGCTCTCTATGTTAGATATTGGTGCCCATTTTGATATCAATAGACATTTTTTTTCATCTCTCCCCAGAAAATTTTATACAACATAATTGGCACCCAGACAGTGATAGACAAAAGCAAAGATGGACTGAGGATGAGTGGTGGCTTGGCCACTGCAGTGGTTACAGAAGACATGCAACAGAAAATGGACAGCCTTAGGGTGCAACATCTGCCGGGCAATCCCATTTGTACAATGGCCTTCTTAACACATGTACTGGTATGGCATTTTGTTGTAATAGAAACTGTGGAAGAAAGCCTCTTGCTTACATACTCTCCATGGTTTACTCAACCTGGTTTTTTATGCACCCTAGGACATCCTGTCCAGGGGTGGCACCACCTACTATGTACTGGGCCCTCAAATAAATATCAAGGTTTTTGTTGTTCAGGGAAACCAGAACTTTAATGAAACCATTATTCAACATCCATTATTAAGCAAGAAATTGCCCCATGGGCTTGCCTACAGACCAGTCTAATGGAGGTGTTTTTTTTTTAATTGAGGTTCCTTCTGCCCAGATGATCTACCTTGTATCTGTTGTAAGAGGAGCGGGCTGTGTCCAGGCCACCCAGCTAGCTTAACCCCAGAAATAACCACACAAAAATTGTATTAATTAAATTACTGCCTGGCCCATTATCTCTAGCCTCTTATTGGCTAACTCTCACATCTTGATTTAACCCATTTCTAATAATTTGTATCACCCCTTGACTGTGACTTACTGGCATGAGTCTAACCAGCATCCATCTCGGGTAGGAGAACCATGGCGTCTGCCTCACTGCCCTTCTTCCCAGAATTCTGTTCTGTCTTCCCTACCTATCTGAGTTCCGCCCTATCAATTAGGCCAAGGCAGTTTCTTTAATAACCAATGAAAGCAACACAAACACAGAAGGACCTCCTACACCATGTATTCAATCAACAAAACAAAATAAGGAAAGAAAAATTAAAAACACCCTAACCATCCTAAGGGGAAGGGGAGAGCAGTGAGTTTACGGTATATTACTATATTAAACAAATCATATGGGAAGGCAGCAGAATGGCTCATCAGGTAAAGGCGCTCGCCACCACCTGCCAGCACACCTGGTAACTTGAATTTTAGTCTCCGACTCCACATTATGGAAGGCTAGAACTCGCTCATTGAATTGTCCTCTGTGTCCATACTTCTGCTGTAGCACATATGCACCCATGCATATTTCCTCTTGTAGTTTTGTTTTTTTTTTTTTTTGGTTTATTGATTTGCATCTAATTATCCAAAATTTAAAAACAAAATGAAGTTAGGACTAGAGGCTGGAGAGAAGGCTTATAAGTTAAGCACACTGCTAATCTTGCAAAGCACCCCATTTTGCTTCTCATAACCCACATGGAGCTCACAATTGCCTCTAACTCCAGTTCCAAGGCATCTGACTCCCCCCGACTTCCAAAAGTCCCTTTACACATGCAGTACACATAAACTCATATAGACATATGTGCACATATACGTTCATATATAAGTAACCCATCTCACTGAAGTAGTGTTTATACTTAATTACCAACAACAGAATATTAAACTTCATAGTCCTTATAAATAGAAAGGGTGTCCGGATAGTGGTGACGTTCCAAATATTCCACAGTTAAATAAAAAGCAAGTATCAATTTTGAAAAATACAAAGATGCTATTGTTATTTCAGTTTGAATTCTTTCCAAGGCCAACATTTGCATGTGTATTCTGCCATGTGCTCTGTTTAGGAGGAAAACATAACAAATTGTACAATGAGACTCTTGAAAGAGCAATGAGGTAACAGTTATGATTAATACAGAAAATGTTAAGTATGTTTTTTGTCCTTGTAGCCAGGTTCACTAAAGTGCACACACTTTGTAGTCCCAGTTGAGATGAATGTTTTTTCTGTCATCATCAGTGAATCAGACCCGCAGCTGTCAGCTGTGTTTTGCGACTTCCCTGGGTTGTTGATTTCCTCACTTGTGACATATGGTGTGCAAGAAAACAGAAAAGAATAGCTACATCACGGAAGGCAGGCATTTTCATATTCCAAGTGCATTCACAGGCAATGCCTCAGTCCAAAAAAATTCAAAGTATCACTTACTGCCTATCAAAGTATTACCTAGAACACACAGAAGTCTTGACAATGGTTGTATCCTTTTGTGTGGGAAAGAAGACAATAGTAGAGGAAGTACTGGAAGGGATAAATAACACTAAATCTTTTTTTAAAAAAAATCATATGAAAACAACTAGTACTGTAGAAACTTCCTGAAATATTTTTGTGTACATAAGTAAAAAGAATTAAAATGAAGTTTCCTTGTGTCTTCGTTAGGGTTTTTATTGCTGTGAAGAGACACTATGACCAAGCAACTCATATCAAGAGAATATTTAGTTGGGTTGGCTCGCTTACAGTTTCAGAGGTTCAGTCCATTATCATTATGACAAGGAACATGGAAGTGTGAAGACAGATACTGTGCTGGAGTGAGAGTGCTACATCTTTTAGGCAACAGGAAGTTGATTGAAGCACAAGGAGGTATCCTCATCCTAGGAAATCTCAAAGCCTGATCTCCCCCCCCACACACACACAGTGGCTCACTTCCTCCAACAAGGCCATACCCACTTCTACAACACCACACCTCTTAATAATACTATTCCCTATGAGATTATGGGGGCCAATTTCATTCAAACCACTGTACCCTGTAACGGGGCAACAGTGCCCCCCTAGACACAAGAGGCTAACAAATAAAAAACTCCCAGTCCCTAAAATGGATTGCTTCTCTTGGAAATTTTGGCCACTGAAATTGCACTGACCCCCAATATTACAAGATATTTCCCATGCTCTTAGTTACCCTAAAGAACTTGACGACAAGGCTCCAGTGCTATAGGGACCACCAACTTGACAGCGTTGGTGATAGCTTAATGATAACATTGCCCCCTTTCCAACCCATGATTGTTTATTAATAAATAAATGGAGGAATATAAGGTAAAAGGATCATCCAAAGAAACACACCCTGACTCTAAAACCAGAGCCAGAGGGAAAAATACCACTTTGGCTCTGATTCCAGAGACAAAGAAATACACCATGACCATGAAATCAGAGCCAAAGAAACACACTTTGGCCGTGAGACCAGAGACGGTGAAGGAAACACATTCTGGCCCTGAAACCAGAGCCAAAAGGTTTAAAGGACCAGTGAAAGAAACACACTTTGGCTCTGAAACCAGAACCACTGAAACACACTATGCTTCTGACCAACTGAACACAAAACCAACCAATCCTAAGAGGGGAAACCAACCAATCTATAACCTTGAAACCAGCCAATCCCTGCACATGAAATCCAGCCAATCTCTGAGCTTGTCCAAGCTCAGGGGATTGAAATCTGACCAATTCCCATGCAGAAAATCTCCACTCTGAAAAAACTCTGCCCCTAAGAAGTCCTATATAAGCCCTATGCCTGTTGAGTTGGCAGCAACCCTTTTCTACCCTGGCAGAGGCAGCCACTCTCCTGGATTCCTCCCTCCCAATAAATGTCTTGAATGAGTTTTGGGTAAGGATCTTCTCAAACCAGAGCGGAGTAGAGAAGCAATGGACATCTCTGCTGGGGAATTCCCTAGTGGAGTGGAGCAGAAGCAACAACTTTTCATCAGGGCTACACAGACTGCTACATTTCCCCCTTAGAAGAATGAAACAGAGAAGTAACAGTTTGGTCTAGGTGTGAGAAGAAATGGGCATTTCTGCTGGGAAACCCTAATGGAGCATAGCAGAGAAGCATCCAACATCACTACTGGGAAACTCTTTTGGTAGAGTGGAGCACTGCTCAGCTGTAATGGCTCTCTCTCTCTCTCTCTCTCTCTCTCTCTCTCTCTCTCTCTCTCTCTCTCTCTCTCAGAGAGAAACAGAATTGCCACATCCTGTGGGGAAACCATTCTCCACTACACCACTACAGGTATAGTGTGACTTCCTGAGAGTCAGGATACCTTTCTCCTTACAGCTGTTGGTATCCAGGAAACCTTCCTTTCACAGAAGTAGGTACAGCTTGACTTCCAACAGTCAGAATACCTTTCCTTCCAGAGCTGTAACACTTGCATTTTGGTGCTTCAGAACATGAGGCTATCAAATGGGTGCTAACCTGGAAGCTTTATCTGTATTATTTAGCTTTCATAGTGCTTAAAGGTGCTATACACAGAAACAGAGGAGAAAAATTATCATCAGTTTTACAAAGTTGTGAACCTTGTGAGCTACATTAGTGACTGGCCTGGCAGGACAGCTCACTAGTGCAGTAATGGTATGGCTGTCATAAGAGTAACCAACCACTTTCTGATTAGATTTAAGTTACACTCCGCAGGATGAAACACATACCTGATATCAATATTGAGCCAAGAACCTATGGCTAGATAGACCATAATCCCTAGGAGAGAGTCTACTATTATTCTGCTAAATGGAGACAGTATTAAACCAACTCTTAACGACCTATCCTTGTATTCATAGGTCCCATTATAGAGGCTTCTGTTTGCAGGTGGAGATCATCAACACAGAAAACCACAACTAGCCAAGGTGCAGAGAACAAGAGATATAGAACATGTTAAACTCTCTCCTCCAAAGTCTCAGAGATCATTGCAGAAGAGGGGGTGTAAAGAGTTTAACAGCTGAAAGCAGTGATTGACTACAGGGGAACAGTGTTTTATAGACAGCAGCAACACGTATGCACTCACAACTGTTGTGACGGAATCATAAGATCCATGTAAGCTCAAGTCAGATCAAAACCCAGCATGGAGAGCGGAGTTGGGCTCAAAGTCTGACCCCTCACTGAAGATCTATTGGTAAGTGTCAACTTCTGGGAAAAGGAGGATCTATTTTCTCCAATAGGGCAGCCCATGGTAAGTTGACTACTCTACAGTGGAAGTTTCAGTGGTCACCCATTTGAAAGTTTGTGTGCAACACAAATTGGCATTGGTAAGGCAAAGAGCAAAACAGGACACAAAGTTGGATGGGTAGGCAGGTAGGGTGATTCTTGGAGAAGAGGGGGAACTGAGGGTGAATATAATACACATTGTGCAAAGTTCTAAAAGAATGATTTAAAACAAAGAAACATATAGATAGATAGATAGATAGATAGATAGATAGATAGATAGATAGATAGATAGATAGATAGATAGATAGATACAGAGAGAGAGAAACAGAGAGAGAGACAGAGACAGAGAGAGAGAGACAGAGAGAGAGACAGAGACAGAGAGAGATTGGTATACACACACATATATAATAAAAATCAGGTTTGTTCAAGTACTAACTGTAACACATTAGTGATTACAGTATAACATTCATCCTCTACTAAGTATAGAAGAAAAGTTTTTTATTAGTTCAGAGTAACAGTAAAATTTAACGATAGATCGATGTGCTTATTTTTCAGAAAGAAAATGTATTTGCAGGGCATGCAGTGGCAACTCTGCCTTGGGGACAGTTGACAGGGCCTATAGAAAGTGCAGTAACTAATGGATCTGCTGACCCTTCTTAAAAGAGGGCAGTTATAGTTCCACTTCACCTCCCCCTCCTCCTCCACTACTCCTCCCCCTCCTCCTCC